>NW_024704762.1:84841-92269 GCF_018977255.1 Callorhinchus milii | reverse complement strand
CACGCTCACCCCCCCACACGCTCACCCCCCCACACGCTCACCCCCCCACACGCTCACCCCCCACACCCACCCCCACCCCCCCCACACGCTCACCCCCCCCACACGCTCATCCCCCCCACACGCTCATCCCCCCCCCACACTCTCTCCCTCACACACACACTCCACTCACTCACACACTCCACTCACTCACTCACACTCACTCTCACTCACACACACTCTCACTCACACACACTCGCACTCTCTCACACACACTCCACTCACTCACTCACACACACTCTCATACACACTCACATACTCCCTCATACACTCCATTCACTCACACACTCACACAAACACACTCTCTCACTCACACACAGACTCACTCACACACACTCCACTCACTCACTCACACACTCACTCACTCACTCACTCATACACACTCACTCACTCACTCACTCACACAAACACACTCACATACTCCCTCATACACTCCACTCACTCCCTCATACACTCCACTCACTCACTCACTCACTCACTCACTCACTCACTCACACACTCACCAACACACTCTCTCACTCACACACAGACTCACTCACTCTCTCCCTCACACACACTCCACTCACTCACACACTCCACTCACTCACACACTCCACTCACTCACACACTCACACACTCACACACACACACACACTCACTCACTCAAACACACTCACACACTCACACACTCCCTCATACACTCCACTCACTCACTCACACACTCACACTCACACACACACTCACACAAACACACTCATACACACTCACTCACAAACACACTCACACTCTCTCCCTCATACACTCCACTCACTCACTCACACACTCACACAAACACACTCTCTCACTCACACACACACTCACCCGCCCCCACACCCGCTCCCCCCCACCCACCCCCCACCCCCCACCCGCTCACCACCCCCCCCGCTCACAACCCCCACACACGCTCACAACCCCCCACACACGCTCACCCCCCACACGCTCACCCCCCCACACGCTCACCCCCCCACACGCTCACACCCCCCACACGCTCACACCCCCCACACGCTCACACCCCCCACACGCTCACCCCCCCACCACGCTCACCCCCCCACCACGCTCACCCCCCACCACGCTCACCCCCCCACCGCTCACACCCCCCCACACGCTCACACCCCCCCACACTCTCATACCCCCCCACACGCTCACCCACCCCACCACGCTCACCCACCCCACCGCTCACCACCCCCACCGCTCACCACCCCACCGCTCACCACCCCCCACCGCTCACCCCCCCACCCGCTCACCCCCCCACGCTCACCCCCCCACCCACGCTCACCCCCCACCCACGCTCACCCACCACCTCACCCCCCCCCCCCCCCCCACGCTCACCCCCCCACGCTCACCCCCCCCCCCACGCTCACCCCCCCCCACACGCTCACCCCCCACCCACACGCTCACACCCCCCCCACACGCTCACCCCCCCCACACGCTCACCCCCCCCACACACGCTCACCCCCCCCACACACGCTCACCCCCCCACACACGCTCACCCCCCCCACACACGCTCACCCCCCCACACACGCTCACCCCCCCACACACGCTCACCCCCCACACACACTCACCCCCCACACACACTCACCCCCCACACACACTCACCCCCCACACACACTCACCCCCCCACACACACTCTCTCACACACACACAGACTCACACAAACACACTCACACACTCTCTCCCTCACACACACACTCCACTCACACACTCCACTCACTCACTCACCCACTCACTCATTCACTCACTCACACACACTCTCACTCACATACACTCACACTCTCTCACACACAGACTCACACACTCTCTCCCTCACACACACTCCACTTACTCACACACTCCACTCACTCACACACTCCACTCACTCACACACACTCCACTCACTCACACACACTCCACTCACTCACACACACTCACTCACTCACACTCTCTCTCACACACACTCCACTCTCTCACACACTCACACACACTCGCACACTCACTCACACAGACACACACTCCCTCACACACACTCACTGTCACACACTCACACAGTCACACACACAATCACACAGTCTCACCTCCACACAGTCACAGACACACACACTCACTCACCCCACACGGATGTGAAAAGCGTTATATCAAATTCAAGGATTATTATTATTATTATTTGGCACTGGCCCCACACTGCGCATGTGTGTCAGGAGCCGTTCCCCCCCCCCATCGTGACGTCAGGCACCAGGAGGGCCGGAAACTGCATTACAGTGGGTCTGTGCCGGAGGCGGGAGGCAAAGTGCGGCCCAACTTATTGGCTCCCTGACCCACCTTCAGCCCCGGGGGCGAGGGGGGACCTTTACAGGACAACCTGTGACATTGCCAGGAAACAGAAGGGAGTTTCTCTTGGTGTCTTGGCCAACAATCCAACAGATAAAATTGGTCACTCACTCCATAATAATAAAATAATGATAATCCTTGAATTTGATACAGCACCTTATCTCAGCACTTCACAGGATATACTGTAAAGTGAAGTGACTGTGTATTTTGTGGGCAAAACGTGGCTGCCATTTTATGCAGAGCAGTGTCCCACGAACCAATTTTATTTTGGGGATTGTTGACCAGGACACTGGGAGAGAGAGAGAAGCTCCCTTCTCTTTTCAAATAGTACATGGGATCTTTAATGTCCACCTGAACAGGCAGACGGGACCTCGGTTTAATATCTGATTTGAAGGACAGCACCTCTGACAATGTGACAACCCCCAGCGCTGAATTGGAGTGTCAGCTTAGACTGTGTGATTCCAAGTCCTGATATGGGACTTGAATCCACAAGCTTCTGACTCAGAGGCGAGAGAGAGCGCTACCAACTACACCAGGCAGACACTGTTTGTGGAACCATTGCTGTGTGCAAATTGGTTGCTGCATTCCCCTACAAATACACAGTCACTACACTTTACAGTAAATTCTGTAAAGCGCTTTGAGGCTCAGAGTAATACAGAATAATAATCATTGCGTTTGATACAGCGCCTTGGGACGTCCTCCCAACTAGAAAAGCTCTATATAAATGTAATCAGTTGTTGTGATAAGGCACTGCATCAAATGCAAGGATTATTATTATGTATTACTCTCAGGACCTGTCAGCAGTCAGGATGCCTCTCAGTCCCCCTCTTCCTCCCACCCCCCCTCACACTTACTGCACTCAGCCTCGTCCAAACCGTCTGCACAATCTGTGGTGTTATCACACTCTGGGTGGCTTTTCCTCAGACACTGGCCACTTCTGCACATGTAGGTCCCAGCCGGGCAGCTCGCTGTGTAACACAGGAGCAACAGCAGGAAATCCAGTGAAAAACTGTGGTAACATACACTGGGCACGTGTTTCCCACAGATATGTGCTTACTCCCATCTCACCCTGTCCCCAAAGATCCACACACTCCACCCCACCGCCCCACCAACATCGGCATCATTAACAGTGCAGACAGGCCCGGGTCAGAACTCACAAGCTTTCATTGCCAGTGGTCTCTGGGTTGGGAATTCCTCCGGCCTCTGACTTGTTCCTGGAATGGAAAAAACAAGTGATGAATGTGTGTGAGCCTCGCAGTAAGGCAGCAGGTGAGGCTTGGCTTAGTGGGGATGTGTGGTGCTGGCATCTCAAAGGCAGGCACAGCCCCATATACAGCCTGAGAGGAGCCAGACCATGTAGTCTATCTACACTTCCAAAAGGCACATGACAAAGTACCACATAAGAGACTCTTTCACAAACTCTGGTTATTGGGTCTAAAGGGCAAGATTGGACATTAATAATATTAATAATAATAATTCAGAATTGGTTGAAGGGAAGGAAGTAGAAGGTGTTTGTTAGGGAAGTGAGGTCACAATAAGGGAGATATTAAGCGGGTGACTCAGGGGTCTGTATTGGGACCGTTCTGTTGTGTATATATATGTCAATGACCTGGACTCACAGACCCAGTGTAAAGTAGTTGCATTTTCAGATTGGAATCTAATAACAAACCTTGGATTTGCCTTATCATGTTTTCAAGATGTTTCAAAACGTTTCATAGAATATACTGTAAGTGTAGTGACTGTATATTTTGAGGGTGAAACGTAGCAGCCAATTGCACACAACAGCGTCCCACAAACAGTCATGGATTTGAGTGACCAATTCTTTTTCATGACATCAAGTTGAAGGAACTGTGGAATCAGCAAAACATTTACTACAAAGAGGATGTACTACAAAGGTCTGGATATACACATGGGCTGATAACTGGCAAATTAAGTTTAATACAGATAAATGTAAGGTACTACATATAGGAAGTAATAAATAATAAATCTCAAAGGTGACTACAACAACAATTTACATGTGATCAGGAGGTCATTTCATCTACAGCATCCTGGGGTCCGAGCTGGGGGGAGCTGAATGGGTGACTAATGGGTAGCAGGTCGCATGGAGGCCGGTGTTTGCTGAGCGGGGGGAGCAGTACTGGGGCTATAGTTGCAAACCATGTTAATTGGATTGGGTCGGTTCTACATCACAGGAAGTTATAAAATAGGAAACACAAGAACGCCATGGATAATAATAATAATAATCCTTGCATTTGATATAGCGCTTTTCACGTCGGGAGGACGTCCCAAAGCGCTTCACAGAACACACTGTAAAATGAATTGACTGTATATTTGTGGGCGAACGCGGCAGCCAATTGCGCACAGCAATGTCCCACAAACAGTCGTAGATTGAAAATGACCAATTTATTATTGTTTTTGGTTTTGGAGGGATTATTATTAGGCTCTGTGTGGAGTAAGGAAACTTGCCCAAGGTTTGGCCCTCTGCCTGGAATTGAACGCAGGTCTCTCACTTGCAAAGCGAGTGCTCTAACCACTGAGCTACAGGACTCCACTATCAACTGGAACAGGTTACCAATAAGGGCGGTAATGGCAAGACACTGGATTCCTTCATAAATCAGCTTGATGCTGCGATTGGGGGACAGGACGGTTGGAAGTGAAGCAGAGATCATAGAACTATACAGCACAGAAGAGCCCATTCGGCCCATTGTGTCTGTGTCGGCTCTTTGAAAAGAGCTTCCAAATCAACCCCACTCCCCCGCTCTCTCCCCATAGCCCTGATCAACCCCACTCCCCCGCTCTCTCCCCATAGCCCTGATCAACCCCACTCCCCCGCTCTCTCCCCATAGCCCTGATCAACCCCACTCCCCCGCTCTCTCCCCATAGCCCTGATCAACCCCACTCCCCCGCGCTCTCCCCATAGCCCTGATCAACCCCACTCCCCCACTCTCTCCCCATAGACCTGATCAACCCCACTCCCCCCGTTCTCCCCCCATAGCCCTGATCAACCCCACTCCCCCGTTCTCTCCCCATAGCCCTGATCAACCCCACTCCCCCCGTTCTCCCCCCATAGCCCTGATCAACCCCACTCCCCCACTCTCTCCCCATAGCCCTGATCAACCCCACTCCCCCACTCTCTCCCCATAGCCCTGCAAACTTGTCCTTCCCAAAACACAACATAGGGCTGAATGAGCTTGAGACAGGAATGTGAAGGGGAGTGGGGAATCCAGGAGTGAATTTAGTTTCAGAAATATCTGCATTTGTGCCACTTACCAAAATAGATGGCGAGGAATATGAGCAGAGCGGAGAGACACACAGAGAGCAACAGCAACCCAGCCTGCCAGCGAGCACGGTGCCAGAGGCCAAGGCTCAGGCCTGTAATTGGCACTTTGTCACCAGTGTCTGTCGCCATTGTACGCTGATCCATCCAGCACCTGGGAGCTTGTGGAAAATAAATGATTTGTTTAAACGTGACACTATCACTCTGGAATCCCAGATTGTGAGGGCAAGACTGGAGTCAAGATACAAGCTCCAAAGCCTTAGCTTCTCAGACTTTAGGTTTGGCCTCCCCCTGACCACAATGCATTCAGAGTCAGCCCCATATGTAAAGACACACACAATATCTGCGCTGTATACAGACAGAGACAGCCCTTTAACTCTGAGCCAGAGGCTGATCTGCTACACACATATTTGATCCTTTGATGTGTTCTAGCCTGATCCCTGCACCAGTTGTGAAATGGTGATCTCTGTTACTAGGAGGTTTAAAAGATAAACTAATTTTAAATATATCATCCCTACCCTTATTCGAAGACATTAGAAGCCTCTGTTGGCCACTTCCTGAGCCAGGCAGGTCCGCAGTACTCTCGGGCACAGCTGATGGCCTGCCTTATTGGTGGACTTGGAAGGTCAGACAATGGGTGTCAAACCAGCTTCAGCCTGGCATTGCCACTCTCTACCTCACCCACCAGTGTCCCAGCATTCACACAGCAGCAACAGCTAATAACACAACAGCTCGTAACAGTTAGAACCTCAACAATGGATAAAAAAAGTTTAAAAACTAGAGTAATTCTTGGTATAAAATGGTTAATTTAAATTGCTCTCCTGGTCTAGCTGGACTTTGTGTGGCCCGATCACTAGGTGATTGTTAACATTTCAAAGACTCAACCTATAATTTGTTTCTTCATCCTCTCATTAAACCCTCCAGTGACTCAAGGCAAACGATCACATCCATCTGTGCACAAAAGCCTCTGTCACCATCTCCATCATTCTTAGTATTTTAAATGCCATTAATTAGAAGAATTCCGGCTTTAATTTGAGATGTGGTTCGTACTCTGTTATATTAAAAACACAAAAGACGATGTTGGCTTGAGAGGTCGTGGTGTCAGCTGAACCTCCAGTGCACAACTGGGGGAATGCAGCAAGACCATGTCCTTCAGATTAGCTATTAAAACTGAGCTACTTGTCTCCCTAACCTGGTGAATGTTAAGATCTCCTGAGGCTAGTGAAAAAGATAAGGGAGTTTCTCCTGGTGACCTGGCCATCAGATAAATTGAGGCAAGACATTGCTATGTGCAAATTAGCTGCTGCCCTGAGGAGGTTTCCATGGCTAAAGCTATTCGGGCCACACAAAGTCCAGCTAGACCAGGAGAGCAATTTAAATTAACCAGAATCCTGGGAAACAGGATATTATGTAAATTCTACCTCCAGAATTTCAATTAAATTCTGGTTGTCATCTGAAAAATCAAAATGCCACTGATAAGTTTTTGAAAAAAAACCACAGCACTAAAAGCTCAAACAATGTCTGATATTGAGAATGTTTCAGCCCATTTGACCCATCAAATCTGAGCTGGTGTTTTTCTCCATGAGTCACAGAGTCTAATTCAGTCCTCATTCCACACCCTGTACAAGTACCTGGCTAACTCCCTTTCCAAAAGTTTGACACAACTACAGTTTGTGGCAGACTCCAACATACCCAGCGCTCACTATGTAAATTGCTGTGTAATTGGTTCCTGCATTTGTCTGCAGGGTAAACAGTCACTACATTATGCAGTGAGTCCTGTGAAACTCCTTGCA
>NW_024704762.1:29841-79841 GCF_018977255.1 Callorhinchus milii | reverse complement strand
ACAACAGATATAACACTTTATTGTGTATCAAGGCATCTCAAAGCACTTCACAGGATGTACTGTAAATAATAATAGTCCTTGCATTTGATATAACATCTTTGAGACGTCTCAAAGCGCTTCACAGAATATACTGTAAAGTGAATTGACTGTATTTTGTGGGTGAAACACGGCAGCCAATTGTGCACAGCAGCGTCCACAAACAATTGTGGATTAAGTGACCAATGTATTATTTTTTATTGAAGGAATTATTACCCATGGATCCGACAATCGTCTAACAACTGTTTTCCTGTGTAATGCAGAGTGTGTATTTTGTGGAGAACGCAGCACCCAATTTGTGCACAGCAACGTCCTTCAAACAGCCAATGGAATGAGTGACCAATTTTTCATTTGGTGGATTGTTGGCCATGTGGGAGAAAATCTCTCCTCTTTTTGGATAGTGCCATGGGTTATTTAACATCCACCTGAATAAGCAGACAACAGCTTGATTTAACATCTCATCTGAATGACGGTACCTCTGATAATGTAGCACATCCTCAGTAATGCATTGGCGTGTCAGGGTGGACTATATATGATTACAAGTCAAAACATGGGGCTTAAACCCACAATCATCTGACTCAGAAATGAAAGTACTACCAACTGAGCCAGGTTGACACATAGTGTTTGGCATGCAGTATAGCAAATGGATGGGAATACTCCCACCGTTTACCCATTGTGTGTTGTAATGGATGTACCTCTATTCCTTTCCCTCTACATAAAGAACCATGACAGGGATAATAATAATAATCCTTGCATTTGATATAGCGCTTTTCAAGTTGGGAGGACGTCCCAAAGCGCTTCACAGAACACATTGTAAAGTGAATTGACTGTATATTTGTGGGCGAACGTGGCAGCCAATTGCGCACAGCACTGTCCCACAAACAGTCGTAGATTGAAAATGACCAATTTATTATTGTTTTTGGTTTTGGAGGATTATTATTAGGCTCTGTGTGGAGTAAGGAAACTTGCCCGAGGTTTCGCCCTCTGCCTGGAATTGAACTCAGGTCTCTCCTGAGCTACAGGACTCCACTCTCAGAGGGATCTCCTCTGTTCCCTCTTCTGGATGACTTTGCACACCGGTTTTATGACTGTACATTATGGCTCCTTAAGGGAAACTGAAGGAAATCGCTTAGATAGCTGTGCTCCCAGTTACCTTTCTGAGGTTCGTCAATTATCTGATATCATTATGGAGTTCAGAATGGCATAGCAATCTGTCAAAAGTTTCTGAGTAGCTTGGCACACGCAGCCTATGCTTTCTAACTGCATAATTTGATGGCACTGGGAAACTTCAAGCCATTGGCCAGTCACCTTCTCTGTCAAGGGCTTGAACATTTAGGGCAGGGTGCTGATACTGTGACACAGGACAGAAAGGAAGCAGAGAGCACAGCTGTCAAAGGGATTTGCTGCATCTGTGGCCAGTTCAGAATGGTTGATGTTTGTTGTGTTACGAATGATTATAGCAAGGTACATGACCACAATATTGCTGACCATGAAGACTGGGACTGAGTTTGTGCGATGGCTGACAGTGTAGACTCAACAACTGAGTCTCTACAGCTGAAGATAAAAGCGAATTTAAGCTACAAAACACACAATCACTGCATTTTGTGGTATATCCTGTGAAGCAGTTTGAGATGTCTACCCAATATGAAAAGCAGCTATATCAAGGATTATTATTATTATTATGTCCAGCAAGCTGCAAAGGAAAGGATAGCTATTAGGCAACAGCAGAGGGAAGTTAAACTGTTACGAGAGCCTTCTTGGAGCAATGTAGAACCAGGGTAAAGATAACTTATAACTGAGAATGGAATGGGTCTAGGAAAGGTATTAGGGAAATGAAGTGGGGTCAGTGGGTTGCATCACTCCATAAGTGATCGTAACCACACAAGAACAATCCCAAGCCACTGGCTGAAGTTTATTGTTGGTCCCCCTTGGCTGATGCCAGTGTTGGACAAGTCCAGTGCTCTGCAACAGACCCATCAGGGCATCCTTCAGGACTGGAGGGAGAAGTAATAATAAATAATCCTTGCATTTGATAGCAATAATCACATTTTTGAGACGTCTCAAAACACTTCACAGAATGTACTATAAAGTGAATTGGCTGTACATTTGTGGGTGAAACGCAGCAGCCAAATCTGCACAGCAGTGTCCCACAAACAGCTGTGGATTGAAGTGTCCAACTTGTTATTGTTTTTTTTCTTGAGGGATTATTATCAGGCCTGGGGAGTAAGGAAACTTGCCCAAGCTTTTGCCCTGCCGGGAATCAAACCCAGGTCTCTTGCTTTTGAGGTGAGCGCTCTAACCACTGAGCTACAGGACTCTACAATTATGTGGTGTTCGGGTCTGACCCAACAAGCTGTAGCAAAGATCCATCTGCATGGTGGGGAATGTTGAGCAGGTGGAAGGTCTTAATGATCCAGTCAGCTGGTAGGAAGTGGGCTCCACACTGCATTGCCTGCTCATGGCAGGGACCAAAGAGGAAATCTTCTTGTGGAGGCGGAGGGCATGGCTGACGTACTGAATGAGGACTTTGCATTCTGTCTTTACAAAAGAAGAGGATGCAGCCAATGCCACAGTATTGGAGGAGACGGTAGGGAAATTGGATAAGATAAGAATAAATCGAGAAGAGGTACAAAGAAGGTTGTCGGTGCTCAAGGTGGATAAGTCACCCGGTCCGGATGGGATGCATCCTCGGTTACTGAGGGAAGTAAAGCTGGAAATAGCGGAGGCTCTGGGCACAATCTTTCACTCCTCCTTGGACACTGGGAGGTGCCAGAGGACTGGAGGGTTGTAAATGTTACTCCCCTGTAGAAAAAGGGGTAGAAGGATAGACCCGGGAACTACAGGCCAGTCAGCCAGACGTCAATATCCAGGAAAAAATAAATTTTCACTGAGAAAAATGTGTTAATAAAGGACAGTCAACATGGATTTGTTAAAGGCAAATCATGTCTAACAAACCTGATAGTTTTTTGATGCAGTAACGGAGAGGGTGGATGAAGGCAGTGCAGTTGGTGGTTTATATGGATTTTCAAAAGCGTTTGATAAAGTGCCACATAAGAGACTTGTAATCAAAATCGAAGCCCACGGTATTAAAGGGACAGTGGCAGCGGATACAGAACTGGGAGACAGAGAGCAGAGAGTGGTGGTGAGCGGTTGTTTTTCTGACTGGAGGGAAGTGCAGTGGTGACCCCCCGGGGTTGGTATTGGGACCACTGCTGTTTATGATCTATATAAATGACTTGGACTGGGGTATAGGGAGGACAATTTCCAAGTTTGCAGATGATACTAAGTTAGGAAAAGTAGTAAACAGTGAGGAGGAGAGTAGCAGACGGCAAATGGACATAGACAGACTGGTAACATGGGCAGACACGTGGCAGATGACGGTTAATGTGGAGAAATGCGAAGTGATGCAATTTGGGAGGAAGAATGAGGAGAGGCAATATAAGCTGATGGGACAGAGAGACCTGAGGGTCATATAGTAAATCTTTGAAGGTGGCGGACAGGCAGATAAAGCTGTTAAAAAGCCTATGGGATACCAGGCCTTATAAATAGGGGCATAGAATACAAGTCAGGAAGTTATGATGAACCTTTATATAAAGCACTGGTGAGGCCTCAGTGAGAGACTGTGTTCAGTTCTGGGCCACACTCTTTAGGAAGGATGTCAAGGCATTGGAGAGGGTGCAAAGGAGATTGACCAGGATGGTACCAGGAATGAGGGACTTCAGTGATCAGGAGAGGCGAGAGAAGCGAGAGTTATTCTTGGAGCAGAGAAGGTTAAGAGGAGACTTAATGGAAGTTTTCAAAATGATGAGGGGATTCGATAGGGTGAACAGGAGAAACTATTCCCACTGGTGGGTGGGTCGGTAACCCGAGGGCACTGATTTAAAATAGTTGTTAATAGAAACAGTAATCTAGTCAGTCAGTAATCTGTTTTACTCTTCTTTTCTCCCCAACTTTGAATCCAGTCTACGTAATCATAGGAATTTTCTGCCTTGCTTCATCCATCGGACTTTACAGTTGCTTGTCTCCGTTTGTGAAAAGAATTCCTTTCTGCGAATGCAGGTAACAAGTGTTCTTGGTCTGACAATTTTGTGATCAGAATGTGCTCAAGCCCGGTGTAATGTTTTCTCTTTGCTCTCATTTTTCACCAGGGTTCCAGACATGGGCCTCCCATGCTGCCACAAGCAGCCGCAGGTCCGCATGCTGCTGCTTGCCCTATTTTGTGTCTCCATCAGTGTGGTGTGGGGAATTTTCAGGAACGAAGACAAGTAAGCAAACCAGTGTTGGATATTTCCTGCTACAATAATTGTTAAAAGAAACAGGGAAGGTGAGGAGAAAGGTTTTTCACACAGCGAGTTGTTGGGATCTGGAATGCATCGCCTGAAAGGCCGGTGGGAACTGATTCAATAACAGCTTTTAAGACAGAAGTAGATAATTATTATGAGGACAAATTTGCAGAGCTATGGGGAGAGAGCGGGGGAGTGGGGTTGATCAGGACTATGGGGAGAGAATGGGGGAGTGGGGTTGATCAGGGCTATGGGGAGAGAGCGGGGAGTGGGGTTGATCAGGACTATGGGGAGAGAATGGGGGAGTGGGGTTGATCAGGGCTATGGGGAGAGCGCGGGGAGTGGGGTTGATCAGGGCTATGGGGAGAGAGCGGGGGAGTGGGGTTGATCAGGGCTATGGGGAGAGCGTGGGGGAGTGGGGTTGATCAGGACTATGGGGAGAGAGTGGGGGAGTGGGGTTGATCGGGGCTATGGGGAGAGAGTGGGGGAGTGGGGTTGATCAGGGCTATGGGGAGAGCGTGGGGGAGTGGGGTTGATCAGGACTATGGGGAGAAAATGGGGGAGTGGGGTTGATCAGGGCTATGGGGAGAGAGCGGGGGAGTGGGGTTGATTTAGAATCTCTTTTCAAAGAGCCGACACAGACACGATGGGCCGAATGGCCTCCTTCTGTGGTGTGTAATTCTATGATTCTATGAGGGTTTAGGTGGCCTGAGAGAAGAGACAGTGGTGGACAGTATAACACAGAGGCAGAAGGCAGCTACACTGGATGAGGAATGCGTATAAAAGGCAAAACAAAGGTTGTGATAAGGAAGTTCCTCCAGCAATATTATCCTGATTGATGTGTAGGTGTAGGGCTGCCCTGAGGGCTCCACTAATTCTCATTGTTGTTGCTTCACAAAGGAGAATGCACTTTGCAGCAGCTTTTGTAAATCCAATTCCTGTCTTGCTGCAGGGAAGACATTCCACAGGCCATCGGCCTTGTCCCACCCCCGCCCGCTGCCCCCAGCTGCAATTAACTAATCCAACCACATTTTAC
The DNA here is from genome assembly GCF_018977255.1 of Callorhinchus milii. NCBI lineage: Eukaryota > Metazoa > Chordata > Chondrichthyes > Chimaeriformes > Callorhinchidae > Callorhinchus > Callorhinchus milii. The sequence goes on along the minus strand of NW_024704762.1, from coordinate 74,486 downwards.
CCAGATTTCCAGAGACAAAAGCTGACCAAATTCTGAATGTGCAATGAACCTAATGTATTCTTTTTTTCTCTTTCCACCTGTGTGCTGATTCCTGGTCTTACAGGGGGAGAGCAGTTGGTACAATGGGCCTGTCCATAGATCTCACTCTTGATCACAAACTAGAAAGTGCTTAGGTTTTGATATAGGGCAAGGACAGGGTTGGTCTTGGTTGTGATGTTCTCCAGTGAAATAATCATGGCATAATGCCCCCACACCCAGTGCTAGGACCAATTATAGCTTCATGGCTGAGATTAGCACGGGCCAGGGAGGGAGCCTGGGATTCTGCTGGTCTGCATATCATTACACAATAGGCACCACCTTAACCAAGTCTCACATTACTTGGTATTTTGACAAATCAGGTGAAAAACACTAGGATCAATAGCTGGCTGTGTGACTGTTGCTCTCTCTGGTGAGATGTGGAAAGCACTGGACAGCCATTACCATCATTCAGGGGATGAAATGGAACATTCAGGAAATCTTCACTGTGCACTCAATGCAAGCTATAAAACTTTATTTGTCAATCATGTTCTTCACATCCAGACCTCAGTTCTTCAGGAGAAAATCAAGTTTGAATGAAACATTTAAAATAATGCACCCAAGATATTTGCCAAATTTAGAAAGATGCTCTGAAGTTGTTAAAATCCAGAGTGTGACAAAAATCCAGTCACTACTCACATCCCGTTATCGGCCAGCTTTACCTCGGATTCCCCAAACAGATCAGAAGCAGATGCAGAAGCCCCAACATCCAGCTTTTCCAATCACTTTAGTCACATCCACGAGTTCAAATCACTCACACAATGCACATAAAATGCAAAGGAGTCATTACAAACCATGTCGGACTGAGTATGCTGGGACATTCCTGGCTTGCAGGTTTCTTTTTCTCAGATGCAACCCTGTGCGAAGTACGCTATCTATATGCAAGATGTTGTTACTCTGATCAGTTTGGGTCCTGAGATGCTTTTGTCACAAACACACGTTGCAGCCTGCGATGAGCATGGAGCTGGTAGCAATAGCAGCCAGTCCGCCTCACACAATAAAGTCAGATTGTGATTTTGGATAACACTAGTGATTTGTCTCTAGTGGATATCTATCACAATGAAAAATCTAATTAATTATTTGAATCTTTCTGTTTCTTTTCCTCCTCCCCAGTGGCTGAGATGGTTCTGCAGCTCAGCTTTGTGTTGATTCCTGATCTCAAAGGAGCAGCAGTTAGTATGATGAGCCTCTGAACAGCAACCCCGTCCATACATCTCTCTTGATCACTAGCTAGGTGCTGAGGTTTTGATGTAGGGTGAGGACAGGGTTGGTCTTGGCTGTGATGTCCCCCACAATGAAATAACCTGCACCTCATACATAGAAAATGAGCACTTGGACGAGGAACCACCCACAGGGCACTTGGCACCCTTGGAATTCCCTCAGCACAGGTCAGTTGCTTCAGTGCAGGAGATACAAACAATCATCAAAAGCAAATATTTGCGGAACAATTGGGATGTGAAACGCCTGGGGTTGGGTTGAAATTCTTGCAAAGGTTTCATTTTAAACTCATGCCATTCTCAAGAGGGATAAAATAGTGACTTGGGGAGTAGAGATATTACAGGTTAAGTGAAAGGGCAGCACAGTGAGATTAAAAGATCTACCAAGATTACATAACTGACATATCTAAACTTGGCTTCCTTTCGTTCCTGTTTTCCTATAGTCCTATGAATGGGTGTGATTTGTGCACACAGAATCATTCAACAACAACTTGGAACTTATATAGTGCCTTTCACATCAGGAGGATGTCCCAACATTATTCTTGTCTGTGTATGCTCTGAGCAGCTGAGTTACACTGTATACTCTGGACATCTTACTTAATTGACAGCACAGAAGAATGGAATTCAGCTCATCATGCCAAACAAACAATACGTACACTGCAACCACAGTTATAAAACTCTCTTGTATTGAAGGTTCATGTGATCACCTTGGAGATGATCCTTACAACTGGTACAAGATGTCCGGGCAATAATAATAATAATCCTTGCATTTGATATAGTGCTTTTCACGTCTTCGAGACATCTCAAAGCGCTTCACAGAATAGACTGTAAAATGAATTGACTGTATATTTGTGGGTGAAACGCGGCAGCCAATTGCACACAGCAGCGTCTGTCCCACAAACAGTCGTGGGTTGAAGTGACCAATTTTTTACAACTAAAAGAGCAACCTTTGCAACAGAGTTTCTCTCATTGTGGAAAAGGGGCATTTTCCTGAATGATCAGCTTAGGGAATTCTTTATTTACTATAAACTGCTTACAAAAGTCGACAGGTATATTAACTGGTGACCATGGTCATCCCATACAGAACTACAATACCCATAATGCACAGCCAAACTCCTCTTAGCCAGAGCAGCAATAGACAACCTGTACACATGGATCTGCAGTCACACCTTCTAAAGCAAGATTTCTACCTGTCGTCTCTGTAAGTGTTGATGACAGAATTCTCTGTCGTCAACACTTACAGCTCATCCTCAGACATTCTTGGTCAGGTCCAACCACAAATGCTGTGGACATACTGAACTAGTGGATACTCTTCTTAATCTGGAGATTCTTGGTCCTGGCAAATGAGCCATATTGTGCACTGTGTCAGGCAAACACTGGCAGCTGGGTATTGCCAAACAATCCAAAATCGCACCATTACCTATTCCAATCACCTGCCTCTGTTTATTTAACGGCCATTACTTCTGCAATGTCAAATCAACAATCATTGGGTACATCCTAGTAAGGATTCCATAACTGGCTCACTAGCAGTCTCTGGGCACTCTGTTGTTATTTATTTTCTTTGGAGGAGCAGGGATCAGAACTGAACCTGATGAAGGCTTGGAGAGGTGCTGGGGTAAGGTGAAGGGCATTGCATGGTGAATGGAAGTGTGGCCAGGGGCTAGTTCCAGAGCGAGAAAAAAAATCACTGAAAATGACTTGCTCAGTGGGAATGGTTTACATGGGCTTAATCCAAGTGAAGAGGACACAGTGGGTCTGAGACTGGTGTAACTTTACATCTGATAGATTAGCTGGATGCTGGGTTGTGCTTTAACTGGATTCTTTCCATCTGCTCCCAGCAATTGAGCAGGCAGCATTCTCTGTGCACTCGCCCAGAGATGCTGGGACTCTATTGCAGGGAAAGAGATGGCAAATATCCATCAATCAGGATCTTTCTTCTCAAAACCTTTGTTTTGTGATGTTTCCCCGATGCCCTACCCAGTGAAAGCACACAGCTCAGGGCTGAGAAGGCGATGGATGAGAGCAGAGATTGAGCACCGCTGCACAGGCGTGCAAGCTTGGACAGTTCTGATCTACACTTCTGTAGCAGAGATGAGAAGAGTTGAAGGTATGAGGCCATTGATTAATACTCTAATGCTAATATCTGTGCGGCAGCCTGGATACACAACTGTGCTGTTCTCCCCCCCCGTATTATCACACACACGCTCACATAACTGGTGCTAAGTTTAAATGATTGCACCTAATATCCTTCAGAGAAGGACTAACCTAAACAAGGCTTCATCTGGTCACATGGTATCTTGTGCTAATGTCCTTCAGCTGTTCAGAGGCCATTATTACCCACCTGTCCTGACAGACAAGAGTGTTATAGTTCTCTCTTGGTGCTGTGTTTCACATGAGATGCATAATGTGGATCTATTTACTTTCATATATATTGGCTACAAGTAGATTAGAGACTAATGTTGGGTGGCCAACATTAGGAAGGGCTAGTGCCATGATGTGCCACAAAGGATTCACACGTCTCCGCTGTGCTGGGGGAGGTGGTTTGGACTGGCTGTAACAATGTGTTGCTCAGGTTGTTCTCTGGGTCGGGAGGAACCAGGGTCTGGTCAAGCTGCTGAACCGAGCCGTCAGGGACTGAGGCGACTGGCTGCAGAGGTGGCTCTTCCTGCGGAGGTTAGCATGAGTTAGTGCAGAACATCAATGTGAATAGTCACTACAGTAAAAACATATTGAAATCCAAGAGTAAATCATTCCATTCTACTTGCGAGGCAAATATTAATCTTACAAATTACAATAACATTGACTGAAATTGCAATACACAATATAATTGACATTTATACAGTGCCTTTCATGTCGGGACGATGTCTCAATGTGTTTGGTACTGCTGGCTGGACATCCAAGCTTGGATTAGGAGCTGAGGGAGGTGGGGAGAGAAAAGCTGACCAAAAGCACGGTCAAAAAGCCAGATCTTGAGGTGGCTCCTAAACAAAAGGAGGAGAGGAATGAGTTGGAGGGACAGGGAAGGATGGAGTTCAATCGGAAGCCATTTTTTTATGTAGATCAGGATGGCCCAACCTTTTGGCTGCCGCGGCCTGGATTCCCTATTTGAGAAAAGTCCCTTCCAGAAACACAACAAAATTTACACAACGCCTTTTTCATCTTGGAAGCACATGTGGGAGTCAATGGAGGTGGGATGGGGAGGGGAAAAGATGACCGAAAGCGTGGTCAAAGATTTAGATCGTGACCTGCCTTGAAAGAGGGGAGGGTGCGAGTTGGAGGGACTCTAGGAATGGAGCTGCAGAGAGTGAGGGCAAAATGTTGATGGTGGAGCAGATGGGGTGGGGGGACATGAAGCAAGCTGGTGTTTGTTGGGCAAAGGGAACAGCCAGGTCAGGAGGTTGCAGAGGTGGGGATAATGAAGGACGTAGAGGAGTTTCTCATTGAGGAAAGAGGGAGCTTTCTGTGAGGAAATTGAACAGCCCTTCGTTTGATGTTTGTCCTCGCTCCCACACCCGCAGTAGCTGAGGGAGGCTCTGATTGTCCTGACAATGAACCCTCACTTCTCTCTGAAGTGCTCCGGGACTCTACCCTGCGAGAAGGGCGCTATATAAATGCAAGCAGTTGTTATTGTTAATATTGCCTCTCTGCTCTCTCGTTTTGTTTCACTCTCCCCCCCTCTCTCAATACTCTCTCTCCTTCAATCACTCGCTCTCTAAAACCTTTTCTCCTTCTCTCATATTCTCTGAATTACTTACTCTTACTCCCCTTCTCACACCCTCTCACTCTCTTCCCTCTCACACTCCACCTCGCACCCCCTCCCCATATCACTCACCCCTCTCTTCTCATCTCTCTTTCCTTCCCTCTCTGTATTCCCTCAAATTCTCTCAATCTCCGCTGCTATCTGTTTCTTCCTCTCCGCCTCACCCTCACGTTCACTCCCTCCCCCCTCACAATCGCTCTGTCTTCCCTACTCTTAATCTTTCTCTGCTCTCTCAATCACTCTTTCTCATAGTCTCTATCTCTCACTCACGCCTCATTTCTTACCTCTCTCTTACACACACACTCTCTCTCCCCCACTCTCTCTTCACCAGGGATGGAGGGAGTGGAAGTTGGAATGTTGGAAATGGTCTCGGGCCTGATAAATCACCCACTGAGCCGCATCTGCCACTTGGACCACACTGATGTAGATGTTTGCTCCTCCAAGAAGCCATCCACCCTAATCCCAAATTTCCTGCTCAAGGAAGATGTTCAAACTCTCACTTTATACTTATCAACTCTGCTCTAACAGCCACCAAGGCAAATCTAAATCCAGTTGTTGTTCTGATGGAATACAAACGTAATGAACAGTGTTAAGACAGAGAGGGAAAGTCACACCAACAACAACTTGCATCTATATAGCGCCCTTCATCTGGGGTAGCGTCCCGGAGCGTTTGACAGTGGCGGAATCTGACCCCGAGCCAGGGGGAGAGGGAGGTGACTGTAAGCACGATTGAAAATGAAGGTCTTCTGGCAAGACTTGAAAGTGGGGAGGGAGGGGGCAAGGTGGAGGGATTGAGAGACACAGTTCCAGAGTTTTGGGGAGTAGTGGCTGAAGGCACGGCCACCAATGGTAAAGCGGAGAAGATGATGAACAAACAGGAGGCTGGAGCCAGCTGAGGGGAGGCAGCGAAGTGGGGGAGTGGGGGGGTAAGCAGATCGGAGAGGTAGGCAGGTGCGAGGGGATGAAGGGATTTGAAAACAAGTGAGAGGATCTTGAAATCGATCCGTTCGGTGATTGGGAACAAGGACTGGTGTGATGGGGGTTCGGAGTTTTGTGTGAGTGAGTATCGGGCGGCAGAGTTTTGAATGAGTTGAATTTTGTGTATGGTGGAGCTGGGGAGACCAGCGAGGAGGGTATTGGAATAGTCCAGCCAGAAGTAACGAAGGAGTGGAGGAAGGTTTCGGCTGCTTTGGTTGTGAGGTACGGACGGAGGTAGGCAATGTGATGGAGATGGAAAAAAGCGATCCTGGTCAAGGAAAGGATGTGGGGTAGAAAGGAAAGCTGGGGATCAAACCTGATGCCTAAGTTGCTCACGGGTTCAGTGAGTCTGAGGGAGAGCCTGGGGAGGTTGAGGAGCTCAGACCCGCAGGAGAGGAGACCTTGACGGTAGCCAAGGAGTATGGCTTCCATCTTGCCGACATTCAGTTGCAGGATATTTGCGCTCACCCAGGCCTTGATGTCCGTCAAACAAGCTGACAGGACATCAGTGGACTGGGAGTCGCAGCTGGAGGAGAAGTAGATTTGGGAAAAAGATGGTGGAGGGCTTGGAGGAGGGGAGACTGATATGAGAGGAAGTGGTCTGAAATGGCCTTGTTTGTGATGAACAGACAAGAGATGTCTAGGCCATGAGTGATGACGAGAGAAAACACAAGAGTGATGGGCACTCAAAACCCACATGGACGCGGGATAGGGAGACAGGGTTGAGATGGGTCTGAAGTTTGTGAGGTTGGAAGGATCGAGGGTAGGTTTTTTAAGGAGTGATGACAGCGGTTTTGAGAAGGAGTGGGACAGAGCCTGGGGAGAGGGACTGGTTGATTGTGTCAGCCAGCAGTGGGCAGAGGAGGGAGTACAAAGGGGTGTAGGGTATGGGCTGTGGTAGGAGGAGAGGTCGGTGAAGGAGGCAAGTGGGTGTGGTAGGCGACATGGAGGGAGGCAGGAGAAGGAGGCAGTCAGGCGGATGTTGTGGATCTTAGAATTAAGATCCTTTCACCCATCGTTCCCAGCTCTTCCTTTTCCCTCTTTTTTAAACAGTGACATTTGCCCCTCTCCAGTCCTCTAGGACAACAGCAACAATATATAATAATGGCTAAAGTAGACAACAACAACAACAACAAGATTCCATTTATAAAGCGCCTTTCACGTCAGGAGGACGTCCCAAGGCGCTGCACAGTTGGGTCATGACCCGAGCAGGGGGGAAATGGTCAGGGTGAGGGAAGGGAGGGAGCAAGGAGGGGGGAAATGGTCAGACCATGACAAGCTGTTTCATCTTGTCTAGAAATGTAGAACAAGGGGACACCGACTGTGCTTGAAGGAGGATAAATTCGAAACTAATCTGCAGAAACATTATTTCAGTGAGAGCGCTAAATCTTTGGATCACAGTCCCTAGGGAGACAGTGGAAGCAGAAAGTGTGTAAACCCCACCCTCACTTACCTCATCCACATATTTCCGAACTCTACCCTTCATACGCGACAGTCATTTTCACCCCAAAATCTATAAACCCCCCACAAACCTCTTCCACTGTGCCCTCCCCTGCTAGCACCCCTATTCGCATTACCCTCCAAAAATGTCTGCTCCTTCTGTAAGAAAGCTCTCACTATCTGTGATCTAATCCTGGATGAGCAGATGGATATTCTTGGGCTCATGGAAACTTGGCTGTCCCCCGGTGACCCCGTCCCCCTGGGCGAAGCCTCCCCACCCTGGCTACACTTTCCAGTGGTGGCGGAGTGGAACCTAATCTCCCTCGGTCTATCTCCCTATTCCTCCAACTCCTTCCTTTCCTTTGAGCACCTCACCCTGTACCTCCCTCCCTTCACTCCTTCAAAATCCCCCTAATCTCCCCCAAGCCCCCCTTCGTCCCCAAACTACATGGTTCCTTCCTCTCGGACATCTCTCTCCTCATTGTGAACACCTACTCAAAATGGCCAATTTCAACCTCCAGCTCCATCTCCTCTGATTTTGCTGCCCTCCTCCTCCCTAAATCTCACCCTCCACATAAACTCACGCCCCCTCAACCATGGCCATCCTCTCGACTTCGTCATTGCCCATGGCCTTGACATCTCCGAACTGTCCATCATGGACATGGCCACCTCTAACCATTTCCTTATCTCCCACTGCAGCCGTCAAGCTTCTAAATGAGCGTGTCTCCTCAACTTTCAGTTTCCTTGCCCCCCTGAAATCCAGGACCATCTCCCCCTGGTACAACAGCCACCTCCATCCCCTTAAATCCTAAACCCGGACCCTCAAGTGCAAATGGCACAAAACTGGCCCCATGGGTCACTGTCAAATGTGGCTTGAGAATCTTTGTACCTACTGCCTCTGCTTCACACAGGCAAAACTGCCTACTTCTCCCAGGGCCATTCTGGAGGCCAAAATTAACCCCAAAGTGCTGTTCACTCATCACCTCTTCTGCTCATCCTCTCAAGCACCTTGATCCTCAGATGCAATGCTAAGTCAGCTGAATTCTTGCCTCTTTGGTACTCCTCCCGTAATGACCTACCCTCCTTGGTCACTGTCCTCCACAACTTCTTCATCATTCTTGACACCCTTGGCCTTGCACCCACCTCCTACACTCGCCAGCCCTCTAGTACATCAGCCACCTCTGCATCCTCAAATCATAGGTGTGTGCCACTGAATGCACCTGGCACAAATCCAATCGGTCCATTGCCAGATCTGGCTGGACTGCACCAAGATCTCCTACTCCGCTCTCGCCTCAGCTAAATCGTCCTTCTATTCCAAAATCATCTTGGAAGCCAAAGACAACCTCAGTCTCTTGTTTTCCAAAACAAACCAACTCCCCCGTCCACCCTCCCACCAACTCCAAATGTGAGATGATGGATGTCCTCAAGTTCAATATTGAGGAGATCCATTCTGCTGCCTCTGCCCTTTCTACTGTCACACACTCCTCATCTCCAGCCCCCAACCATCCCTCCCTACACACTTATGACCCTGTCTCCCTCTTCTCCTCCATAATTTCCCAAATGAAGCCTCTCCCTTGACCCCATCACTCCTTTTCCTTTCCTCCAGCGCCTTGTGGCGTCCTTCCGACATGAAAGGCACTATATAAATGAAATTTATTGTTGTTGAAGTCATGGTCAAGGATTCCTTCCTCTCAAACATAGATAACATCCGCCTGCTGCCTTCTGCTCCCCGCCCCCCCCCCCCCTCACATCACCCATTCCGTCCGCCACAGCTCCATCACTACCCCCACCTACACTCCTTTGCCCCATTTCTCCTTCCTCCTTATCAACCACCATCAACAAGAACAACTTACATTTATATATCGACCCTCACGCAGAGTAGCATCTAATAGCGCTTGACGCCCATCTTAACTCATCTTCCTGGTCACTCAACTCCCACTCCTCTGCCCACTGCTGGTAGACACAGTCAACCAGTCCTTCTCCTCAGGCCCCGTCCCACTACCCTCAAAACTTGTCATCCCTTTCCTCCTCAAAGAACCCACCCTCGATCCCTCTAACCTGATAACTTGTCTTTCCAAAGTTCAGGAATGCCTTATTGCAAATGCACTTCGCTCACACCCTTCCTTCCGCTCTCTACTTGAGCCTCTCCGGTCCAGTTTCCACCCTGTACAGAGACAGCGCTTTTTACAATTGACGTCCGCTCACTGTGTGACCTACTCACAGACATCATAAACTTCTCCCTGTCCACTGGCACCTTTCCCACCCCTTTAAAAACGGCCGTCATTACTCATATCCTTAAAAAAACCCTCCCTGGAACCACCCCTGCTCTCAAATTACCGCCCCATCTCCAACCTCCCTTTCTTTTCCAAGGTCCTGGAAAAATAATAATAATAATAATCCTTGCATTTGATATAGCGCTTTTCACGTCGGGAGGACGTCCAAAAGCGCTTCACAGAATACACTGTAAAGTGAATTCACTGTATATTTGTACGCGAACGCGGCAGCCAATTGCGCACAGCAATGTCCCACAAACAGTCGTAGATTGAAAATGACCAATTTATTATTGTTTTTGGTTTTGGAGGGAATATTATTAGGCTCTGTGTGGAGTAAGGAAACTTGCCCAAGGTTTCGCCCTCTGCCTGGAATTGAACTCAGGTCTCTCGCTTGCAAAGCGAAATGTTGTTGCTTCCCAGCTTCGCTCTTTCCTCTCCTGACACTCCCTTCATGAACCCGTCCAATCGGGTTTCCATGCCACCCACAGTACAGAAACAGCCCTGGTCAAAGTGACAAATGACATTTTGTCCATCTGCGACCAGGGCTCCCTCTGCCTCCTCATCCTCTCTGCTGCCTTTGATACCACTCTATCCTTCTCCACCACCTTGCCTCTCAACTCATGGTTCTGTCCTTGAATGGTTCAGATCCTAGCTTTCTTACCATCTTCTTCACCTCCACAAACGTCTTCTCCTCCAGCCCCCGCACCCTCTCATGCGGCGTTCCTCAGGTCTCTGTCCTTAGACACTTCTTTTCAATATCTATATGCTCCTTCTTAGTGACATCATCCGCAGACATGGGGTCAACTTCCACATGTATGCGGATGACACCCAACTCTACCTCTCTGCCTCCACCCTTGACTCCAGGTCCACTGCTGTTCTGACAGAATGTCTGTCACATCAAGACCTGGATGAGAGCTAACGTTCTACAGTTGAACGTCAACAAGACCGAGGCTCCTAATTGTCCCGTCAGCGCCTCCTCACCTTAGGTATTGATAGCATCACCATCCATGGATGCACATTCCACCTCACTGAGCCAGTCTGGAACCTTGGCATCTTGTTTGACCTTAAACTGTCTTCTACCCCACATCCGTGCCATGATCCGCTCTGCCTTCCCCTACCTCCACAACATCTCCTGGCTCTGCCACTGTCTCACACCATAAGCCACTGAGACCCTCATACATCCAGGCTCGACTAGGCGAACTCCCTGCTTGTCGCTTCACCAACTCCTCCAAAGGCTGCAGATCATCCAGAATTTCCTGTAGCTGACCATTGATAAGACGGAAGCCATACTCCTTGGCTCCCGTCAACGTTATCACTCCTGTGGCCTGCACGTAACCTAGGTATCAGGTTCAAACCCCAGCTCTCCTTCCTACCCCATTTAGTCCCTAACAAGGACCAATTCCCTCCACATCCATCATATTACCCACCTCCGACTGTACCTCATATCAAACACAGCTGAGATCCTCGTCCCATACTTTCGTCACTTCCCATCTCAATTATTCCAATGTCCTCCTTGCTGGTCTTCCCAGCTCCACTATCCACAAAATCCAAAACTCCACTGCCTGTAAACTTACCTGCTCCAAAGGAGTTACAGCGCTCCACTGTCTCCCCGTCATAGAATGATTGACTTCAAGATCCGCACCATCATCTACAAACTGTTTCACACCCTGGCACCTTCCTACCTCTCCAACCTTACTCCCTACCCCATCATGCCCCGCCTCTGCTTGGTTGGCTCTAGCCTCCTGCTTGTCCCTCATCTCTCCACTCCACCATCGACGGCCGTGCTTTCAACCCCTATGTTCTGAAAGTACGGTACTCTCTCCCTCAATCACTTTGCCTTGCCTCTCCCTCCTTCCCCTTTTTCAGATCACCTGTCCCACAAACAGCCATGAAGTGAATGAACATCTTGGGAATTTCCATGTGTAGGTGGAATGCATGGAACTCTGTTTGGTTCGAATATTTTTAAGTATGGTGACACCCAGCTGACCCCCGCAAAAATGTGAATGACTAATGGGGAATTGTTGGCCATGACCTGGGCCAATAGAAAAGTGCAGAAATATTTGCTGGAAATTGCGGGGCGATTTGCAAATTCCACAGAAAATTGTGGGGTGGTTCTGACAAGTTTTGCAGAAAATGGCGGGGAGTTGATTGGTGCTATTGAGGTACACTTTACTGCAAACCTACATTTTTCACTTTATTGATAAAAACTAAACATGAGGAATTAACACATATTAGATTGTTGCAAAAAAATATTAATTGCTTCTTTAACAAAAACTGGGTGGCCTTTATGGTGGGAGAGGGGGGGCAGGGGAGAGGGAGACACTAGCGAGGCTACAGGAGCTCTCAGGGCACAGCACCGCCCACAGACCCAGAGAGAGAGAGGGAGAGACACACTCACATTCAGAGACAGAGAGAGACACACACTCAGAAACAACAACTTTCACTTTGGGAGGACGTCCCAAGGTGCTGGACAGACAGAGTTACGGACTCGAGCTGGGGGTCGGGGTGGAGGGCGGGGGGAAGCAGGGAGATCGAAAGCATGGTCGAAGAGGAGGATCTTGAGATGGGTCTTGAAGGTGGCGAGGGAGGGGGCGAGGCCGACAAGCAAGGAGTTTGCATAGTTGAGCCTCGATGTAATGAAGGCGTGTATGAGGATCTCGATGGCCTGCGATGTGAGACAGTGTCGGAGCCGGGCGAGGTTGCGAAGGTGGGGAAGGCAGAGCGGGTCATGGCGCAGATGTAGGATAGAAAGGACAGTTGAGGGTCAAACAGGACCCCAAGGTTCCACACTGGCTTAGTAAGGTGGAGTGAGCCCCATGGATGGTGATGCTGAGGTGAGGAGGCGCTGACGGGACAATCGGGAGCCTCGGTCTTGTTGACATTCAACTAAAGAAAGTTTGCTCCCATCCAGGACTTGATGCTTGACAGACATTCTGTCAGGACAGCAGTGGGACCTGGAGTCAAGGGTGGAGGCAGAGAGGTAGAGTTGGGTGTCATCCGCATACATGTGGAAGTTGACCCCATGTCTGTGGATGATGCCACCAAGAGGGTACATATAGAAATTGAGGAGGGGATTAAGGACAGAGCCCTGAGGAATGCTGCATGAGATGGTCCGAGGGCTAGAGGAGAAGCCTTTTGAGATGAAGTGCAAACGGTGTGACAGGTACGATCTGAACCAGTCAAGGACAGAGCCGTGAAAGTTGAGGTGAGAGGAGAGGTGGTGATGAGTATAGAGTGTTTGACGGTGTCAAAGGCAGCAGAGAAGTCGAGGAGGCAGAGGGAGTCCTGGTCGCAGATGGACTGAATATCATTTGTCATGTTTCTGTGCTGTGCTTTTCTCTTTGACCGAGCCTTCAGCTCCCCTCTCGACTCTCTTCCCCCTCCTCGCTCCCTCCCTTCCCTCCCCTCACCCTGACCATTTCCCCCCTCCTCGCTCCCTCCCTTCCCTCCCCTCACCCTGACCATTTCCCCCCTCCTCGCTCCCTCCCTTCCCTCCCCTCACCCTGACCATTTCCCCCTGCTCGGGTCCTGACCCAACTGTGCAGCGCCTTGGGACATCCTCCTGACGTGAAAGGCGCTTTATAAATGGAATCTTGTTGTTGCTGTTGTTGTTGGGCGGCACGGAAACCCGATTGGAGGGGTACGAGAAGGAGTGGCGGGAAAGGAAGGAGTGAAGCTGAGAAGCAACAACTCGTTCCAGGAACTTGGAGAGGAAAGAGAGGTTGGAAAGGTGGTATTTAGGAAGTAGAGAAGGGTCCAGGGAGATTTTTTTTAAGGATAGAGGTGATGACAGTGGCTTTTAATGGGGTGGGAACAGTACCAGAGGACAGCGAGAGGTTAACAATGTCAGTGAGTAGCGGGGCAAGGAGGTTGAGCTGGGAGGTAAGGAGAGGGGCAGGGACGGGGTTGAGGGAGCAGGTGGTAGGTTTCATACAGGTATGGTGGTGATGAGAGAGGAGGGGGAGACAGGTTCAAAGGTGTGGAAGGAGGGATGGTTAGAGGCCGGGGTGGAGGAGATGGGGAGGGTGTAGCAGGGGCAGCTGAGCGGATTTCCTCGACTCTGGATTTGAGGAAGTCCAGATTCGCCTTGCAATTGGTATTTGAGATGAGGATTGGTGAGGCGTGAGAGGGTGGGCAGAGGAGCTGGGTCGTGATGGAGAAGATGAGCCTGGGGTTGTCCTTAACCTCCAAGATTGTCTTGGAGTAGAACGAAGATTTAGTGGAGGCGAGGGCGGTAGGATTTGACATGGTCCAGCCAGATCTGCCGATGGACAGTTAAGGTTTGATTTAAAATGGTGTGCTCAGTGGAACACACCTTGGCTTTAAAGGAGCGGAGGTGGCTGGTATACCAAGGAAACACACGAGAGAGACACAGACACACACACTCACATTCAGAGACAGAGATACACACACTCAGAGATACAGAGAGAGAGACACACACAAAGAGACACACACTCAGAAACAGACACACACTCACAGAGACACCCACAAACACATAGAGAGACACACACAGGCACACCCATAAACACGCAGAGGAGAGGGAGACAGACATACTCACACAGACACTCACAAACAGAGAGAGAGAGATGCACACAGACAGAGACACATAGACACTCACACACGCATACAGAGAGACACACATAAGGACAGTCACTCACCCGGAGCCACCCTGCCCCACCCACAGTGACGTCAGGTAAACAGCCGGGAGGCCCACAGGCCATAAACTACATCTCCAGTGGGTTTGTAGCGGGGGAGGTTGTTTGTCACGGTTTCTGCGGAAAAAGTGCAGCCGCACTTTTCTATTGGCCCAGTCCATGACACACTTCTTGAATAGTGGGATGGGATCTTACAAGCCACCTGGAAAAACAGGACTTCAGTTTAAGATCTCATCGAACTGCATGGGTATGTAGGCCTAGACTGTATAAATTCAAAATCCTGACACAGGATTTGAACCCATAAGCTTCTGAGTCAATCTGCTACCAACTGAGCAAAGACCCTGAGCCAGGGTGATTACCATGGCCAGCATGGAACAAGGAGATAGCGGTTTCATGAACTTTGATGATGACAGAGAGGCAATTGAGGAGATTGGAATGATCAACAATGTTAAAAGTAGCAGAGAGGTCGTGGAGTGAGGTTAAAAACATGTTCCAAGACTTTCGATAGGAAGGGCAGGCTTGCTTCCCAGAATATGATGAGCAGTACTGGAGGGGCTATGGGTAAAAGGGCATCCGACTACACATCAGGTATTTCCGAAGATCTGGTTGTTTTGAGCTTCTCTGCTTGGCACAATCAACAAGATGATAGATCTGAAGGTCCTCCTGGAACCAATGCCTGGTCTGCTCAGAGTTTTGTTGTTACAAGTGGTCAGGTATACCCCAGGGGTGGAAACACATCGAACCACCAATAAAGGCCAGATTATTAATTGATCTCAAAACGTTAAGTATTTGTGTTACCGGCGAGCCAGACCTGGGCGGAGTGGGGGGCTTAAATATACAAGTGGCCTTTCCCTGGAGAAGCTGATTTCCACCAACTGTGGGAGAGAAGTGTAAACTTACACAACACATTGGTTAGATTTGGAAAATATAACGTGTTCATATCAAAGTGGTATTCACCGCAAAGCCACTGCCGCTCCAGAACATGCCAACCTCGTGACGCCACCATGCCACACAGATGCTGGTCAGCAGGGTGCACGGGACCAAGTAGAGGAGCGCTGGCTGTCCAGTCTGCATCAGTGCCAGTGCCACAAAGGTCACAAGCAGACCAACTCCATAGGCTGCAAGAGAGCAGAGACATTAAACACCAGACGCTGCTGATCCACATTGACCAAAATCATATTATCTCTACCCCCGACCACCTCTTCTGCATTCCTGAGTGGTGTTCTCTGGTTCATCACTGAGGTTCGATAACCACCTCCTGATGTTTCTATACAGAGTGAAGTGGGTCTTATACTCGGCATGGGGACTTCAGAAATCTCCTGCAATCTATCACCATGATGCCATTACTTAAGTTTCAAGATGATGTTAAGACACTTGCATAATTGTTGGGTCAACTCACTCCATAATGTTTCATTATCAAGACTGACATGCGCAGAGGGAATGGGAGATCCAACTCAATCTGGAGCCTATCAGACTGTTCATTTTAGACCACCAGCTGCTGTCTAAGATCCCTTCAGAGTGTAAGTGATGCTGTTTCACTTTATTGTGTCAGGAATGGATTGCTGGGTGGGGAGCTACACACAGCGGCTATTCTACAGCTGACCCTGTGGTGGATGTGGAACAAGTGCAGTCTCGTACCAATGGTGCACGCCACAAAGTAAATCCTCGACGTCTGTACCTGGATGTCGAAGCGATGACAGTATGCCACCAACATTCCTGCAAACAGGAACATGAGAAACGTCAGTCTGACATCTAAAACATCTCATTACCAATATTTGCCAAGTCAATGTTTGAGGATGAAGTCACTACACGTCTTAACTAACTGGTCCCAGATCAAGCGAAGGTGGCAACGATTACAACAACAAAATTACGTTTATAGAACGCCTTTCACGTCGGGAGGACGTCCCAAAGAGCTGAACAATCAGGTTCGGGGCCCAATCATGGGGGAGGGATGGTGTGGGGATAAGGGAAGGCAGAGAGACCAAAGGCACGATCAAAGACAAGGGTCTTGAGACCGACCTTGAACGAGGCAAGGGAGAAAGCGAGGCGAAGGGACCGTGGGATGGAGTTCCAGAGTGTGGGAGCAGAGAGGCTGGAAGCCCGGCCACTGATGGTAGTTCGGGTCGGGCGGGAGACATGGAGCAGCCGGAATCCGCTGAACGGAGGGAGCGGGCAGGTTGGTAGGGAGTCAGCAGATCAGAGAGGTAGGATGGGGCAAGCCCATGGATGGCCATAAAGGTGAGGACAAGGATCTTGAACTCGATCCTCTGGGGGATGGGGAGCCAGTGGAGTCGGGTGAGGGTGGGAGTGATGGGGTCACGGAGGCTGGTGCGCGAGAATACATAAAGCTGCAGAATTTTGGATGATCTGCAGCTTGTGAAGGGAAGAGTTGGGAAGGCCGATGAGGAGGGAGTTTCCATAATCGAGCCTTGAAGTGACGAATGTGTGGGTGAGGGTTTGGGGGCCTGAGGGGTGAGGCAGTGGCAGAGTCTGGCAAAGTTGCGGAGGTGGTGGTAGGCAGTGCCGGTCATGGCGTGAATGTGGGGGAGAAAGGACAGTTCGGGGTCAAACAAGACCCCCAGGTTCCTGACAGGCTCAGTGAGGTTGAGTGTGCAGCCGTGGAGGCTGATGCTGCCAGTGCCCGAGGTGCGGAGGCGCTGGCATGAGCCAATCAGGAGGGCCTTGGTCTTGCTGACGTTGAGTTGGAGAAAGTTGTCCCTCGTCCAGGACTTGATGTCGAACAGGCAGTCGGTCAGGACCCCAGTAGTCCTGGAGTTCAGGGTGGAGGCAGAGAGGTAGAGTTGGGTGTCACCCGCATACATGTAGAAATTTCCCCCATGTCTGTGGATGATGTCACCAAGGAAGAGCATGTAGAGGGTGAAGAGGAGGGGACTGAGGTCAGAGCCCTGAGGAACACCGCACAATACAGTGCGGGGGCTGGAGGAGAAGCTGTTTGCCGCGGCGAAGTGGAGGCGGTGTGAAAGGTAAGACCTGAACCAGTCAAGGACAGAACTTTGAAGGTTGTGGTGGGAGGAGGAGGATTGAGTGGTCCACGGTGTCAAAGGCGGCGGTGAGGTCGAGGAGGACGAGGAGGCAGAGGGAACCCTGATCACACATAGTCAGGATTACCTGGTATCAGGACATCTCCAAATCCCAGGAGAGAGAATGGCCTGTCGCAGAGTGCCAGGGGAGAGGAGTTTAGCCGGGGAACTTTCAGCACCATTGGGAGCTGGAATACAAAGGAATCTCGGCTTATAAAAGGAAAGAATTTTTCAGCAACTGCAAAAAAGTGTTAATTACTGTGTATAAAGAGCAGAAGATTGGGACTTGGTGATTGTCTGCCGAACACCAGATGATGCTGGGTTATTAACTCCCAACATGTGGAGTCCTGTAGTTCAGGGGTTAGAGCACTCGCTTTGCAAGTGAGAGACCTGAGTTCAATTCCAGGCAGAGGGCGAAACCTTGGGCAAGTTTCCTTACTCACACAGAGCCTAACAATAATCCCTCCAAAACCAAAAAAAAATAATAAAAATTGGTCATTTTCAATCCACGACTGTTTGTGGGACAGTGCTGTGCGCAATTGGCTGCCGCGTTCGCCCACAAATATACAGTCAATTCACTTTACAGTGTGTTCTGTGAAGCGCTTTGGGACGTCCTCCCGACGTGAAAAGCGCTATATCAAATGCAAGGATTATTATTATTATTATTAACATGCTGATAAAGTGAGGCTCACAAACAGTCAGCATCAGACTATTGGGACAGAAGAGAAATGAGAGGAAATTAGACGATCCTCAAGCAGTTCTTGTGGAATTAGTAAAACAGCTTTTATCTGATCATTTCTATTAACTATTCAAACTAAGCAGTGTTTCAGTGCACAGAGATGGATGCATTACTGAGAAGTCCTGCAATCCAGCACCAGTAATTATAATCAATAATAAGCACCTTTCATGTCAGGAGGACATCTCAAAGTCCTTCACATGACTCCCTACACATGTTCTGACTGCATTTTGTGGGTGAACGAGGCAGCCAATCTGTGCTCAGCCAGCAAATGAGTGACCAGTTTTAGCTGGAGATTATTGGACAGAACACTGGGAGAAATTCCCTTCTGTTTTTGAATAGGATCATTTTACATCAGAATCATTAAAATCCACATGATCAGGAAGAACTAACAAGACTTTGGTTTAACGTCTCATCCGAAGGATAGCACCTCCAACAACATAGGCTCCGGTGATGACAGCCTGGACTGTGATTTCAAAGTCCTAATGTAGTTGGGCTTGAAATTACAATCTTCTTATTCAGAAGTGAGTGTGCTATCAGTGTAGGTCAATGCTTTTAAACACAGCCTCAGAATAGCTCACCAGTAGTGAAACAAACATTGTATTGAACACAAGACGATATGTTTAACTAGTTTCCTAATGCTGATAACGTCTCATACCTTTTCATTTGTTGAAAAATCTGATGGACCTGCAGCTACCTCCACCATGATACTTTCACCGCTCTGTGGGGAGGTGGGACAGAGAGAGTGTGTGAGTAAGAGAAACCAATAATTATGATCAACAGAGGAAGGAAGGAAGGACGGAAGGAAGGAAGGAAGGAAGGAAGGGACGGAAATGCTTGATTGCTGGGGAGGTTAAATGGTTATGAAATGGGCTAATTTCATTCCTCCAAAATTCTAGCACATTACAACTTTGTCTCTGGAGACAATCAGTGGTATAATTATGGCTTTTCCCAGTTCTGGATCTGCTCAGATTGGACTCTCAGACTGGGGGGGTGTGGGGGGCTGAGGAGGGAAGGGGTGGGGGCAGAGCGGGGGAACCGCTGACGTCACAGTTTACTTTTCAGGAGTGTGCACGCGGAAAAAAAAAAAAAGCCCTCTGCGTGGTGGTGTAGCCCTTATCTCAAGGACATCACTTGCCCTCTCCCCCTACTCCTCTGGCTCTTTCCCCTCTTTCGAGCACCTCACCCTCTCCCACCCCTCCTTCCTCTCACTCAAAATCCTCCTCCTCTACCGGCCCCTAAAACCTCTCCCACCTTCATCTCCGATATTTCAACACTTCTTACATCTCTTTGCCTCTGCTCTGATCGCCTCATCATCCTGGGCGACTTCAACCTCCACTTCACCCCCTCCTGCTCCATCTCCTCGGACTTCTCCTCCCTGCTCTCCTCACTCAACCTCTCCCTCCACATCAACTCCGCCACTCACAGTCACGGCCACCCACTCGATTTGGTGATCACCCGGGGCCTCAGTGTCTCGGATGTCACTATCACCGACAAGGCCGTCTCCGACCACCACTTCATCTCCTTCACCACCTCCACCCCCCCTCCCCTCCTCCACCAGACCCACCACCATCTTCTACCGCCCCTGGAAGAAATTACCCCCACAATCCCTAACCTCTGCCTTGGAGTCCTCTGAACTCCTTCCCTCTGGCCTTCATCCCTCACTGACCCCTCTTCTCCTCTCACCCTCCTCCACAACACCCTCTCCTCCACACTCGACACTCTTGCCCCCATCACCTCCCGTACTGTCTCCTACTCTCGCTCCTCCCCCTGGTTCACCACCAACCTCCGCTCACTGAAGAGCCAGGTGTGGGCCGCTGAACACACCTGCGTCAAATCTGGCCTAATGGTCCACCGACAAATCTGGCTGGACCTCCTCAAAATCTACCGCTCCACTCTAGCCTCGGCCAAGTCGTCCTTCTACTCCGGGATAATCCTGGAGGAGAACAACATCCCCAGGCTACTGTTTTCTACCACATCCCGACTCCTCCGTCCCCCCCGCCACCCCATGCAGGTCATCTCCTCCAACCTTCACTGCGAGGAGATGCTGCATTTCCTTGAATCCAAAATCAAGGGAATTCGCTCCGCGGTCACTTCCCCTCCAACATCCACCCACCCCCCTCCCTCCCACACTCCGACTCCTACCCATCCTCCCCTACACACTTTCGTACCCGTTTCCCCACCCTCTGTCACCAAACTCATCCTATCCCTGAAACCCACCACCTGCTCCCTTGACCCCATCCCCACTCCACTCCTTATCTCCCAGCTCCACCTCCTGCCCCACATATCACAGACATTGTCAACCTGTCCCTCTCCTGTGGCTCCGTTCCCATTCCCTTAAAAACTGCCACCATCACTCCCACCTTGAAAAAACCCTCCCTTGATGCGTCGCGGCTATCAAGCTATCAAGCCATCTCCAACCTCCCCTTCCTGTCCAAGGTCCTGGAACGAGTTGTGGCCTCCCAGCTGCGCTCTTTCCTCTCCACCCATTCATTATTCGAACCCCTTCATTCGGGTTTCCGTGCTGCCCATAGCACAGAAACTGCCCTGGTCAAGGTCACCAATGACATCCTGACCATCTGTGACCAGGGCTCCCTCTGCCTCCTCGTCCTCCTCGACCTATCGGCAGCATTCGATACAGTCGACCACTCTATCCTCCTCCACCGCTTGTCCTCCCACCTCAACCTTCAAAATTCTGTCCTTGACTGGTTCAGGTCTTAACTTTCACACCACCTCCACCTTCGTCGCGGCAAACAGCTTCTCCTCCACCCCCCGCACCGTCTTGTGCAGCGTTCCTCAGGGCTCTGACCTCAGTCCCCTCCTCTTCACC
Organism: Callorhinchus milii; assembly: GCF_018977255.1. Taxonomy (NCBI): domain Eukaryota; kingdom Metazoa; phylum Chordata; class Chondrichthyes; order Chimaeriformes; family Callorhinchidae; genus Callorhinchus; species Callorhinchus milii. Next base: position 53,481 of record NW_024704762.1, on the reverse strand, counting down.
CTCTATATGCTCCCCCTGTGGTGACATCATCCGCAGACATGGGGTTAACTTCCACATGTATGTGGATGACACCCAACTCTACCTTTCCTCCTCTACCCTCAACTCCATGATCCCCGATGTCCTGACAGCTGTCTGTCCGACATCGAGTCCTGGACGAGAGACAACTTCCTTCAGCTCAACGTGTGCAAAACTGAGGCCCTCCTGATTGGCTCACGTCAGCGCCTCCGCACCTCAGGCGCTGACAGCATCAGCTCCGCACTCTCCACCTCTCAAAGCCATCAGGAACCTCGGGGTTCCCCTCGACCCTGAGCTGTCCTTTCTCCCTCATATCCGCACCACAACTGGCACCGCCTTCCATCACCTCCGGAATGTCGCCAGACTACGGCACTACCTCACGCGGCTGAAACTCTGGTCCACACCTTTATCACCTCAAGGCTGGACTATGGGAACATATGTTTAGTGCCTTTCACGTCGAGAGGACGTCCCAAATAATAGCACTGGTATCACGGAGAAAGCAAAACCCAAACAATTCTAATAGCTGTTCAATACTTATGTAAAGATGTCAAACCATGCAGTAAGTAGCAAAGCTTGTGCACTATAGAGAACACAAAAATATCAAGCATAAGATTCTATCTGTGCTGAAACAGGAAATTCCAAACTAATATTATGAATTGAAAGCTAGTGGAAGAGAATGAGACAATCTGTGTTTGGAATGAAACAAAGGTTCACGTACCCGCGTGATGAATGGAGTGATGAAGACAAAGAAGACATCATAGACGAAGAGAACCACCAGGAGCAGTGTGCAGGCCTGCAGGAGGAGGAAGCACAGTTAGGACACGTCCTATTACAATATTAAACCACCTTCCGCTCCAGTTGTTTTGTGATTGATGTGTTACTATTTCCAGCACCTGCTTTCTTCACACAGTGAGGCCTCCGTCTGCTCTGCTTCCCGCCATTTTCAGGCACACCACGTGATCACACTTCTCACATTCACTTTATTAAAGGGAAGATTCAATTATTTTTTTCCCAATTTATGTAATTTTGCACAAAAACATCAGAGGGTGAAAATAATGAAATTAAATAGACCACGAAAGATACTGGTTATACAATATCTGAAAGAAGAAACTGAGGATAACACGTACTGTGCGAGTGGTCTTAGCGAATGAAGCTTGCCTTAATCCACCACCTACACACACTGATTCAGCAACTTCTGTGAGGCATCTCACAGACAGTCCCTGGTCTCACCATTAAAGGAGAATTGAAATCACTTCACGAGGGAGGTTCCTGACACTGCAAGTGTCTGCGCAGCTTGTTACAAACATCGTTGCTTTGCCACCCTGTGTTGAGTACCACTGGCAGTGCAATGATACAGTGACCTCCATTAGTAAACTGAAGAGAACAGGAATGAAGCAGGCATCCATGGCAGTGCAAGAAATGGTGAGGGCTGAGGCAGGGAAGGAAGTCGCTCAATGTTTGTTATCTACTTTTACTGCCTGTGTAATATGTACATTCTCCTAAGTTTTTTTCTTGGGTCAGCCGGGTGTCTGACACATGCGGAAAATCATCACTCTCTCCCTGCTTACCTGATTCCAGAAAGTATCACAACAACTTGTGCTTATATAGCGCCCTCCACGCAGGGCAGCATCTCAGAGCACTTAACAGTGGCGGAGCCTGAATCCGAGCCGGGTGGAGGGCAGAGGTGGCTGTAAGCACTGTCAAATAGGACAAACACATGCACAAGGGTTTCGGCTGTATTTGGGGTAAGGTACGGTTGGAAGCAGCCAATGTGGCGGAGGTGAAAGCAAGAAGTCCTGTTCAGGGCCAAGATGTGGGGGAGGAAGGACAGCTGGGGGTCGAACCGGATGCCTAGATTGCGCACTGGTTTGGTGAGTCTGAGGGAGAGCTTAGGGAGGTTGAGGAGTTGAGACCCGCAGGAGTGAAGATGTTGATGGGAGACAAGGAGTATGGCTTCTGTCTTGTCCATATTCAGCTGCAGGAAGTTTACACTCATCCAGGCCCTGGTGTCTCCCAGACAAGCTGCTAGAACATCAGGGATTTGGAGTTGGTGCTGGAGGAGACAAAGTAATAATAATAATAATCCTTGCATTTGATATACCGCTTTTTCACGTCTTCTCGACGTCTCAAAGCACTTCACAGAAGACTGTAAAGTGAATTGACTGTATATTTGTGGACGAAACAAGTAGATTTGTGTGTCATCCGCAAACATGTGGAAGTTTACCCTGTATCTGTGGATGACATCACCCAGATGGAGCTTATAGATAAGGAAAAGAAGAGGCCAAGGATGGAGCCCTGGGGTACCCCGCAGGTGAACATGCGCATGCAGGAGGAGAAATCATTTGCTGAGATGCAATGGAGGCGATTGGTTAAGTAGGAGTTGAACCATGTGAGTGAGGTCCCACTAAGGTGGATGAGGGAGGAGAGGCCGTGGAGGAGGATGGGGTGGTCGATTGTGTCGAACACAGCAGAGAGATCCAGGAGAACCAGGAGGCAGAGGGAGCCCTGGTAACAGATAGTGAGAATGTTTGTGACTTTGACAAGCGCTGTCTCTGTGCTGTGGGCAGTCGGGGCGAAAATCAGACCAGGGGCTCGAGGAGGAGTGGAGGGAGAGGTGTGACCAAAGTTGATCTGCAACAATGAGTTCCAGGACTTTGGCAAGGAAGGGCAGGTTGGAGACGGGAGTGTGAGAGATTAGAGGGATCAAGGGTGGGGTTTTGAGGAAGGGTGTGATGACAGCGGTTTTCGGGGGGAGTGGAACAGAGCCTGAGGAGAGAGACTGGTTGACCGTGTCAGACAGCAATGGGGAGAGTAGGGGAGTTGAGTGACCAGCTGCTGGGTGGGGAGGGGGTCGAGGTAGCAGGTGGTGAACTTCATCCGGATGATTGTGGCTGAGGGGGAGGAGGGATAAATGGGGCAAAGGAGTGTAAGGAGGGGGGAGTGGCAGGTGCTGTGGCGGAAGGAGAAGGCAGTGTGGATGGTCTGGGTGGGGTGGAAGGGCAGTGGGGAGGGGGGGATGGGGAGGACGATGTAGCAAATGGATGTTTTCAATTCTTGAGGCAAAGAAGTCTAGGACCTCTTTGCACTTGGCATTTGACATGAGGATAGAGGGGGCTTGAGGGGGTGCGCTGAGGAGGTGATGGACCGTGGGAAAACCGTGACTTTGGATCGTTGTTTACCTCCAGGGTGACTTTAGAGTAAAAGTCAGTTGTGGCCTGTGAAAGGGAGAGGTGGTGGGTGTGAAGGTGCTCGAGCCACAGCTGGTGGTGAATTATGAGGCCGGATTTCTGCCAACTGCGCTCGAGCAACTGGGTTTGTGTTTTGAGTGAGCGGAGATGATTGTTGTACCTGGAGGTATTAGGCACAGCGAAGGCTTGGGGGGACCCCAGAGTGTGTGTTGGGGTAACTGCTGGAGTCTAACCAGCTAAAACTGCACATCTTGCCATTGATACCGCTGTCTGGCAAGCTTTCCCGCTGCTTGTCCAACTAGGACGACCCTTTGGGCTTTGGCTTGAAGAGTTAACAGGAGCTGAGTGGGATGACTCCTTGCCCCCAGTGACTGGTCTGTCCCTCCAGGTCCCGCCAATGAGCCTGGATGGCTGTGCTTTCATCAGCAGTGCCCTGGAATACTTTGGACCCACTTGGCTCAGGAATTGGACTACCAAGACTGCCACAGAGGGCTGGCTCATTTCCAACATTCCATTGCCAGGCATGTCACCTTGCAGACAGCTCAGCTCCAAGGAGACCCTGTTTATTCTGTTAATAAAGAACAATTTACAGTTTAAGAGGTTAGTCTACATCACTTAACTTTGACTGAAACTTGAGTAATTATTGATTAACCATAGAAAACCAATAAATGTCAGTGCTCCACACCATTCCAGGCAAGTCATCTGATGATACAGCAAAAGCTGCTCAGATACACTGGCACTTAAACACTCTTATTAAGTTTCAGTGCTTGCATGTGGACCATATTCAACATCCAGTTTAGTCTTTCTTATCATCCTTCAAGTGAATCACTTCAAAAGATGCTGTGTGATGCTTTTAACCCTTCAAAAAAACAGTTGCTTTCTCTAAAGTGTTCCCTGAATTTTGCCCAGTGGGTGTTTCTGTTGCCTTCTATTGTGGATTTGAGTCTGAGTTTAAGCTGTTATCAGCAGACAAAACGGTAAGGAGTTTAAAGACCCGACATCAAGATATTTCTGTTCATTCTAGCTTCGCGTGTGAGTGAGATACACAGGCAATTGGGGGAGCCAAAGAAAAGACAGGGGAAGTGTTAGAATCTAACAGTAAATGCAATAAAACCCACAAAGATTGTACATGGTGTCCCTATATTCTCCCTGTGCGCTGTGCCTCCACCATTCCATGTTACTGTCTCTTCCAACAGTCGGCCTGTCAGACGTCAAGTCCCGTCAGTCACTAAGTGCTGTTTGTGGGACGCTGCTGTGTGCAGTTGGCTGCTGCGTTTCACCCACAAATATACGTCAATTCACTTTACAGTATATTCCGTGAAGCGGTTTGAGACGTCGAGAAGACGTGATAAGCACTATATCAAATGCAAGGTTTATTATTATTATGTCTTTAAAAGAAAGATGATTCTTATCATATCTGAGTTTTCAATCAGTGACTCTCTACCAAATACTGTTAATTATCTACCTGCTTCTTCCTGGTAGAAACAAAACGCTTTTTGTCAAAATATGTCAAAACAACTTTGCAAATGTGCTGAAGCAGAGGAGTGAATGTATTAGAAGTCAATACAAGTACTATGGACTAGGAGTAAAACACAGGAATTCCAGGCTTCAGGCATAAACAACAACTACAAATTGCATTTATATAATGCTTTTCAGTTCAGGAGGACGTCCCAAAGCACTGGACAACATCTGACCTGGGGTTTAGATTAAGTGTTGGGGGACAACGGGGGTTGGGGTGGGAAGATGACCGATGGCACAGTCAAAGAGGAAGGTCTTGAGACGGACATTGAAGGAGGCAAGAGAAGTGGCAAGATGAAGGGACTCCAGGGATAGAGTTGCAGAGTGGGAAGAGAGGCTGAAGGCCCAACTGCCAATGGTGGAGCGGGCAGGGCAGATAATGTTAAGCAGACCAGTGCCTACTGAGCAGGCAGGTTGGTAAGGTTTTAGCAGATCACAGGAGGTAGGGTGGGGCAGACCGTAGAGGGCTTTAAAACTGAGGGCAAAGATCTTGAACTCGATCCTCTGGGGGTGGGGAGCTAGTGGAGATGGTAAGCAGGAGGAGATCAGCTCATGGATCCTGGTGCAGGAGAGGATACGAGTTGCAGAGTTCTATATAATCTGCATCTTGAAGAGGGAAGAGTTGGGAAGTCTAGCGAGCAGGAAGTTAGCAAGTCAAGCCTGGATATGGTGAAAGCGTGGTTAAGGGTCTCGGCAGCCCGATGGGAGACGAAATGGAGGAGGTGAGCAATGTTGTGGAGGTGGGGGAATGCTGAACGGGTCATGGCATGGTTGTAGAATTTAAAGGACAGTTGAGAGTTGAACAAGACACCAAGGTTCCGGAATGGTTCAGTGAGGTGGAGAGTGGATCCATGAATAGTGATGCTTTTCGCGTGAAGTGAGAAAGTGCTGATGTGGGCCAAGCACGGGGCCCTCAGTCTTGTTGACGTTCAACTGGAGAAAGTTGGCTCTCATCCAGGACTTGATGTCAGACAGGCAATTCGACAAGACAGGAGTGGTCCTGGAATCGAGGGTGGAGATGGAGAGATGAAGTTGGGTATCATCTGCATACATGTGGATGTTAACCCCATGCCTGCAGTTAACATTACTGAACGGGAGCATATAGATGTTAAAGAAGACCAAGGATAAATCCCTGAGGAATGCCCACTTGAAATCGATACACAGACCATTCAGACTTGCTGCTGAATCCAACTGAGCAGCAAATACACATGGGGTAAATAACAACAACAAAATTACATTTGTATAGCGCCTTTCACGTCAGGAGAACATCCCAAGGCGCTGGACAGACAGAGGTTCAGACCCTAGCTGAGGGTTGGGTCAGAGAGGGTGGAGAGCAGGGGCGGAAAGAAGAGAGATCAAAAGAACAATCGAAGAGGAGGGTCTTGAAGGTGGCAAGGGAGGGGGCGAGGCAGAGGGACTGTGGGATGGAGTTCTAGAATAGCAGAAGGCCCGCCCACCAATAGTGGGGCGATCCAGGCAGGGGCCCCGAAGCAGGCTGGTGCCCGCTGAGCGGAGGGAGCGAGTAGGATGTTAAGGGGTGGGGGTTGGCAGCGGTAGGGGGGAGCAAGATCGTGGAGGGCTTTGAAGGTGAGACCAGGATCTTGTACTGTATCCTCTGTGTGATGGGAAGCCAGTGGAGTCAGGCGAGGACGGGGGTGATATGTCACAGAGCCTGGTGTGGGAGAGAACACGGGCTGCAGAGTTCTGGATGATCTGCCGCCTGTGGAGGGAGGAGTTGGGGAGGCCGACAAGCAGTGAGTTTGCATAGTCAAGCCCTGATGTAATGAAGGCATGTGTGAGGGTTTCGGGGGCCTGCGGTGTGAGGCAGTGGTGGAGCCGGGAGATGTTGCGGAGGTGGGGGAAGGCAGAGCGGGTCATGGCACAGATGTGGGGCAGAAAGGTTAGTTGAGGGTCAAACAGGACCCCAAGGGTCCACACTGGCTTAGCAAGGTGGAGTGAGCAACCATGGATGTGGAGTCCTGTAGCTCAGTGGTTAGAGCACTCGCTTTGCAAGTGAGAGACCTGAGTTCAATTCCAGGCAGAGGGTGAAACCTTGGGCAAGTTTCCTTACTCCACACAGAGCCTAATAATAATCCCTCCAAAACCAAAAACAATAATAAATGGGTCATTTTCAATCTACGACTATTTGTGGGACATTGCTGTGCGCAATTGGCTGCCGTGTTCGCCCACAAATATACAGTCAATTCACTTTACAGTGTGTTCTGTGAAGCGCTTTGGGACGTCCTCCCGACGTGAAAAGCGCTATATCAAATGCAAGGATTATTATTATTATTATGGTGTTGCTGTCAGCGCCTGAGGTGAGGAGGCGCTGACGGGAGTCAATCAGGAGAACCTCGGTCTTGTTGACATTCAACTGAAGAAAATTAGGTCTCATCCAGGACTTGACCTCTGACAGACATTCTGTCAGGACAGCAGTGGTAAAGTACAGAACCATTAAGGAAATGAGAGAGCAGGAATAGGAATCATTTCCTTATAACATCCACTTCACCAGCAGCAGGTAATCCTTATCTGAACACTCAAAAGTGGATTGTAAAGCGAGTTTCTCATGCTGCTCACAGTACCTTAAACGTTGGCAGCCTGATGGTTTTGAGCATGTAGAGGCAGAAGGCAATCCCTAGTGCATCCTGTAGGACCCAGGCCCACCTGTGGTAGAAACTCAGGTCAGGCACTTAGTAAACAGTCAGAGGCACAGAAATAAACTTCACAACAAAGAACACTGTAGAATTTTACAGCACAGAAGGGCCATTTTAACCATGCTGCTTCTTTGAAACAACACAATGACATTTATTGAGCGCCTTTCACATCGGGAGGACATCCCAAAGCGCTTAACAGTTAGGTGTCGGGGCCCAAGCCTGGGGGAGGGGTGGTGCAGGGGTGAGGGAAGGCAGAGAGATGGGAGGGAGACCAAAGGCACGGTTGAAGAGAAGGGTCTTGAGACCGGCCTTGAAGGAGGTGAGGGAGGAAGGTTGGTAGGGAGTCAGCAGGTCAGAGAGGTAGGAGGGGACAAGGCCTTAAAGGTGAGGACGAGGATCTTGAACTCGATCCTCTGGGGGATGGGGAGCCAGTGGAGTCGGGCGAGGGTGGGAGTGATGGGGTCACGGAGGCTGGTGCGCAAGAGTACATGAGCTGCAGAGTTTTGAATGATCTGCAGCTTGTGAAGGGAAGAGTTGGGAAGGCCGATGAGGAGGGAGTTTCCATAATCGAGCCTTGAGGTGACGAATCTGTGGGTGAGCGTTTGGGGGCCTGAGGGGTGAGGCAGTGGCGGAGTCTGGCAATGTTGCAGAGGTGGTGGTAGGCAGTGCCGGTCATGGCGTGGATGTGGGGGAGAAAGGACAGTTCGGGGTCAAACAAGACCCCCAGGTTCCTGACTGGCTCAGTGAGGTTGAGTGTGCAGCCGTGGAGGCTGATGCTGCCAGTGCCCGAGGTACGGAGGCGCTGGCATGAGCCAATCAGGAGGGCCTCGGTCTTGCTGACGTTGAGTTGGAGAAAGTTGTCCCTCGTCCAGGATTTGATGTCGGACAGGCAGTCGGTCAGGACCCCAGTAGTCCTGGAGTTCAGGGTGGAGGCAGAGAGGTAGAGTTGGGTGTCATCCGCATATATGTGGAAATTTACCCCATGTCTGTGGATGATGTCACCAAGGAAGAGCATGTAGAGGGTGAAGAGGAGGGGACTGAGGTCAGAGCCCTGAGGAACGCTGCACAAGACGGGGCGGGGGCTGGAGGAGAAGCTGTTTGCCGCGACGAAGTGGAGGTGGTGTGAAAGTTAAGACCTGAACCAGTCAAGGACAGAACCTTGAAGGTTGTGATGGGAGGAGAGGCGGTGGAGGAGTGGTCCAGTGTCAAAGGCGGCGGAGAGGTCGAGGAGGACGAGGCAGAGGGAGCCCTGGTCACACATGGTCAGGATCTCGTTTGTGACCTTGACCAGAGCAGTTTCTATGCTGCGGGTAGCACAGAAACCCGATTGGAGGGGTTCATGGAGGAGAGGAAAGAGCGAAGCACGGAGGCAACGGCTCTCTCAAGGACCTTGGATCGGAAAGGGAGATTTGAGATGGGCCGGTAGCTGGATAGGGAAGGTTTCTTCAAGGTGGGGGTGATAGTGGCTGTTTTGAGGAAGTAGGAACAGTGCCAGATGACATTGGAGAGGTTAATGATGTCGGCGAATAGTGGGGCAAGGAGGTGGAGCTGGGATTTAAGGAGAGCGGTGGGGATGGGGTCGAAGGAGCAGGTGGTGGACTTCATGGAGGATATCGTGTTGAAGACAGAGGAGGGGGTGACAGGTTTCGAAGCTATGGAAGGAGGGATGGGTAATTGTGTGGGGTGAGGATGGGAAGGAAGTTGGGAGGGCAGTGGCAGCTGTGCTTATTCCCTCGATTTTGGACTCGAGGAAGTCCAGCATTTTCTCGCAGTGAGAGTCGGAAAAAAGAATCTGTGAGGCGTGGAGGGGAGGGCGGAGGAGCCAGTTGGTGGTGGAGAACAGGAGCATGGGATTGCCTTTCGCTTTCAGGATTAACCTGGAATAGAAGGCCGATTTGGCCGAGACGAGAGTGGAGGGGTGGGTTTGGATGAGGTCCAGTCAGGTGTGCCGGTGGACCGTTAGGCCGGATTTGAGCCAAGTGCGTTCGGCCGCCCGCACCTGGCCCTTAAGCAAGCGGACGTGGCTGGCGAACCAGGGCGAGGATCAGGAATAAGAGGCAGTTCAGGAGGTGAATGGGGCAAGGGTGTCGAGTGTGGTGGAGAGGGTGCTGTGAAGGAGAGTAAACGCAGAGGATGGGTTGGTGCGGGAGGTGGGCCAGAGGAGTTCAGAGGACTCCAGGGCAGAGGAGAGGGATTGCGGAGAGATCTTCCACGGATAGTAGAAGATGGCGTAGGTTTGGAGGCAGTGGGGAGAGGGATATGGGAGTTGAGGAAGATGGTGGTCAGAGATGGCCTTGTCAGTGATGGTGAATCCGAGATGCTGAGGCCCTGGGTGATCACCATGTCAAGCGGGTGACTGTGGGTTTGGGTAGCAGAGTGGATGTGGAGGGAGAGGTTGAGAGAGGAGATGGAGCAGGAGGGGGTGAAGTGGAGGTTGAAGTGGCCTAGGATGATGAGGCAGTTGGAGCAGAGGCAGAGGGAAGCAAAGAGAGTGGAGATGTCAGAGATGAAGGTGGGGGAGGATTTTGGTGGGCGGTAAATTAGGAGAATTTTTAGTGAGAGACGGGAGGGATGGCAGAGGATAAGGTGTTCAAAAGAGGGGAATGAACCAGCGGAGTAGGGGGATAGGGCAAGTGACGCCCTGGAGATGAGGGCAACACCAGTTGGGACATGGAGCTGTAGCTGGGTGGTGTGGCCTCAGTGAGGGGGAAGGTGTCACCTGGGGTGATCCAGGTTTCATTGAGGGCCATGATGTCAATGTTCTTATCGAGGATGCGATCACTGATGGCAGATGGAGCGGACATTTTGAAGTCCAATGCGGAGTGGACAGTTGGCAGGGGGATTTGTGGGATGGGAGCGGGTAGTGGGTTGGTTGCGAGGGAGTGTGAGGATGCGGATGAGGGAGGTTAGCCCCCGGGGTCTGGGTCCGGGGTGGCTTGCGGCGGTAGTGGGGAATGAGGCAGTCAGTATGGCTGCTGCTGGACAGCCAGCGCCGACTGCCACAATGAGCCCGGCGGAGGATTCCCAGCCTGGAGCAGAGGAAGGCAGTGGGGGGGTCAAGCAGAGATAAAAGGCGGGGAGGGCGGAGAGAGAAGACAGAGCGGGAGAGTTGCAGGGAGGGGGGCATTTTGGAGGAGAGCCAGCTCGGGTTGGGGGCGGCAGCCAAGAGGCGCACGCTGGGACAAGAGGCGGCGTGTTTAGTAGGACATTGTCAGCCTGCAGGAGGCTGGGGGGGGCTAGAGTTGGCGCCAAGGGGGGATGGCGCTCATTATGTAAAGCAACGAGCAGCTGGCAGGGGAAGGATAAGGCAGACAGACAGGGAGGGAAGGAGGGAGACACTGGTATAGGCTGTCCTGTACTATACTGAGTTGTAGCTGCTACCAGGGATTCAAACCTGGCGGGCGGAATGGCGGGGAAAAACTTGGAGGACCAAGATGGCAGCCCCCACCCCCGACCGATAATGGCCGTCGCTCAATCCCTGCGACACCTGCCCCACCACAAGGTCCATGCCTCTGGTCCCAATTTATATAGGTTTAGCATTGCCTCTTTGCTTTTATATTCAATACCTCTGTTTATAACATCTAAGTTTCCATTAGCATTTTGACAGCATTGTCCACCTGCCTTCTTATCTTTAAGGATTCATGTACATTAACCCCCAAGTCCCTTTGGTTTTACCCCAAACATTTACTTGTTCTCTTAATCTTCCTCCCAAATTGTATAACATCACATTTGTCTGCAATAAATTTAATTTGCCATTCCTCTGCCCTATCAACTAATTTGTCCTGTCCCCTTGAAGTTGCCTCCGATTGTTTTCACTGTTACACTCCCTATTATTGTGTCATTTGTTGTCCCTTCTACTGGAATCAAGACAATTTATATAAATGGAGAAAAGCAGTGGTCCTAACACTATTGATGTGAAAGGCTCTATGGCAAACAGAAGTATTATCATCATTATTAACAAGCCTCCTATGTGATAACCTTGTCAAAAGTCTTCTGAAAATTCATATATACCTCATCAGCAGCATTATCTTCATCTACTCTCTCACTTAATAATAATAATAATCCTTGCATTTGATATAGCGCTTTTCACGTCTTCTAGCCATCTCAAAGCGCTTCACAGTATACACTGTTTGACTGTATATTTGTGGGCAAAATGCGGCAGACAATTGCGCACAGCAATGTCCCACAAACAGTCGTGGATTGAAAATGACCAATTTATTATTGTTTTTTTTTGAGGGATTATTATTAGGTGTTTGGAGTAAGGAAACTTGCCCGAGGTTTCAACCTGCTGGGAACTGGACCCAGGCCTCTCGCTTGCAAAGCGAGTGCTCTAACCACTGAGCTACAGGACTCCACTATTGGACTACAGGACTACAGTTATTTCATCAAAAAACTTGGATTTAATCAAGCAAGACCTGTCTTTAACAAATCCATACTGACTGTCTTTAATCAACCTATGCCTTTCCAAGTTGGGACATCCTCCCCACGTGATAGGTGGTATATAATTGCAATGTAAGTCATTAATAATATTATCCTTTATTATAGCCTCTAAACGTTTGTCCATCATGGATGTTAGGAAAGATGTCAAGGTGATAGAGGGGTGCAGAGATTTACTAGGATAATACCAGGGACGAATAGTTTGGTCTATGAATGGAGACTAGGGAAGCTGGGAATTTTTCCATTGGAACAAACATGTTGATGAGGTGTTTGTTAAGAATCAATAGGGAAAAATTACCTCCACTGATCGGTGGGTGAGCGACCAGAGAGCATCAATTTAAGGTAGTTAGCAAATGTGCAATTAGGGAGGTTAGAATTTTTTCCCCAGACAGAGTGGTTAGGATATGTAATACCTGCCTGGATCAGTGATTGACACAGAATCCATATTAGATTTCAAAAAAGGAACTAAATAAATATCTAGAGCCAGACATGCCACCCGTTCACCTCCTGCACCTCCATGTGGAGTCCTGTAGCTCAGTGGTTAGAGCACTCGCCTCTCAAACAAGACACCTGGGTTTGATTCCTGGGCAGGGCGATACCTAAAGCAAGTTTCCTTCCTCCACATGCCTGTTTACATGGCAGTAAGTAGGAACCCGGTTGTTAGTAAATTAGCGGATAGCTTTCTGGGGGATAATAATCCCTCCATTTTCATTTAATTTATCTTACATTTCCATTCTTTTCCTTTATTATATTGTTGGGAAAGATTTGTATATAAAGAGCCACTGAATTCTTTCTAGTAGTCAGTATGTGACAGCACAGCGCATCCAAACATGTAACTAAACCAGCAGCCACCGAGCTCTGCATGGACCTCACTGGTTAGCCTCACCCAAATAAAACCTTCAGAAGTTAGAGCACCTGCCACACAAATAAGGTAAAGATCCTGTCCAACACTTGAATAAATTCTATTCAGATTTATTTGATTCGTTACTATTCATAGAATCATAGAATTACACACCACAGAAGGAGGCCATTCGGCCGATCGTGTCAATGTCGGCTCTTTGAAAAGAGGTTCCGAATCAATCCCACTCCCCCGCCCTCCCGCCATTGCCCTGATCAACCCCACTCCCACCATCTCCCCAAAGTCCTGATCAACCCCACTCCCACCATCTCCCCAAAGTCCTGATCAACCCCACTCCCCTGCGCTCTCCTCATAGCCCTGATCAACCCCACTCCTCCGTGCTCTCCCCATAGCCCTGACCAACCCCACTCCCCCGCTCTCTCCCCATAGCCCTGATCAACCCCACTCCCCCGCGCTCTCCCCATAGCCCTGATCAACCCCAATCCCCCTCTCTCTCCCCATAGCCCTGATCAACCCCACTCCCACTCCCTCCCCAAATCCCTGATCAACCCCACTCCCACTCCCTCCCCATAGCCCTGATCAACCCCACTCCCCGCTCTCTCCCCATAGCCCTGATCAACCCTACTCACCTGCTCTCTCCCCATAACCCTGATCAACCCCATTCCCCCGCTCTCTCCCCATAGCCCTGATCAACCCCACTCCCTCCCCACAGACTTGATCAACCCCACTCCCCCGCTCTCTCCCCATAGCCCTGATCAACCCCACTCCCCCGCTCTCTCCCCATAGCCCTGATCAACCCCACTACCCTGCGCTCTCCCCCATAGCCCTGATCAACCCCACTCCCTCCCCATAGTCCTGATCAACCCCACTCCGCCCTCTCTCCCCATAGCTCTGATCAACCCCACTCCCCCGCTCTCTCCCCATAGCCCTGATCAACCCCACTCCCCCGCGCTCTCCCCATAGCCCTGATCAACCCCACTCCCCCGCGCTCTCCCCATAGCCCTGATCAACCCCACTCCATCCCCATAGTCCTGATCAACCCCACTCCCCCGCTTTCTCCCCATAGCCCTGATCAACCCCGCTCCCCTGCTCTCTCCCCATAGCCCTCAAACGTGTCCTCCCCAAATAATTATCTACTTCTCTTTTAAAAGCTGTTATCGAAGCGGCTTCCACCGGCCTTTCAGGCAACGCATTCCAGATCCCAACAACTCGCTGTGTGAAAAACCTTTCTCCTCACCTTCCCTGTTTCTTTTAACAATTATTGTAGCAGGAAATATCCAACACTGGTTTGCTTACTTGTCTTCGTTCCTGAAAATTCCCCACACCACACTGATGGAGACACAAAATAGGGCAAGCAGCAGCATGCGGACCTGCGGCTGCTTGTGGCAGCATGGGAGGCCCATGTCTGGAACCCTGGTGAAAAATGAGAGCAAAGAGAAAACATTACACCGGGCTTGAGCACATTCTGATCACAAAATTGTCAGACCAAGAACACTTGTTACCTGCATTCGCAGAAAGGAATTCTTTTCACAAACGGAGACAAGCAACTGTAAAGTCCGATGGATGAAGCAAGGCAGAAAATTCCTATGATTACGTAGACTGGATTCAAAGTTGGGGAGAAAAGAAGAGTAAAACAGATTACTGACTGACTAGATTACTGCGCATGTGACGTTTACATATTTACAAGAATCAGACCACCCACCCAGTCACTGCTCCTGAACTGTACACTTTGAAAGGAGAATCACTAATGCAGAACAAGGATAAGCTGATTGAGCTAAAATTCCCGATGAAAAGTCTCACTTTTCCCAGTGTGAATGGCCAGGCTGGGAGTGACAACCACTGCTGCAATTGCCCTAAAAATATCCCATTATATTAACACTTCAGCAGGAAACATCATATCTGCAGAAGCCTGTTAAAAAAGCATCCGGGATACTAGTATTTATAAATAGGGGCATAGAATGCAAAAGTCAGAAAATTATGATGAACCTTTATAAAAAACACTGGTTAGGCCTCAGCGAGAGACTGTGTTCAGTTCTGGGCAGTGGGGTTGATCAGGGCTATGGGGAGAGCGGGGGAGTGGGGTTGATCAGGGCTATGGGGAGAGAGCGGGGGAGTGGGGTTGATCAGGGCTATGGGGAGAGGGCGGGGGAGTGGGAATGATTTGGGAAGCTCTTTTCAAACAGCCGACGCAGACACGATGGGCCAAATGGCTTCCTTCTGAGCTGTCTGATGCTCTGATTCTATGATATCATCGAGAGTTACAGCATAGATAATAGCCATTCAGACCATCAAGCACGAGCCACTTAGTGTAATCCACTCCGTTAGTTGATCCCCAATACTTTAATACTTTGTTTTTTAGAATCAAGGGTCAAATTGAAAAGACAATTGTTCTCCAGTAACCTTTCCACAGGAGACAGTACAATACAAT
The DNA here is from genome assembly GCF_018977255.1 of Callorhinchus milii. NCBI lineage: Eukaryota > Metazoa > Chordata > Chondrichthyes > Chimaeriformes > Callorhinchidae > Callorhinchus > Callorhinchus milii. Next base: position 38,382 of record NW_024704762.1, on the reverse strand, counting down.
CTTACATTTGCCTTTCGCGTCGGGAGGAAGTCCCAAGGCACTGGAAAGTCAGGGATTTATACCTGAGCTGGGGTTTGGGATCGGAGAGAGTAGGGAGGGTAGTAGGGTGGCCGAAGGCTTGGTTGAAGAGGAGAGTTTTGAGACGTGCCTTGAAGGAAGGGAGGGAGCGAAGCGAATGTGGGATGGAGTTCCATAGGGTGGGGCCAGAGAGGCTGAAGGCCCAAGCGACGATGGTGGTACGGACCAGGCCGGGACGTGAAGCAGGCCAGAGCTGAGCGGACAGATTGATATGGGGTCAGCAGGTCGCAAAGGTAGGAGGGGGCAAGGCGTGGAGGGCATTGAAGGCGAGGATGAGGATTGTGAACTCTATCCTCTGGGGGATGAGGAGCCAGTGGAGCAGGGCAAGGATGGGGATAATGGGGTCATGGAGCCCAGTGCGGGAGAGGACACAAGCTGCAGAGCTCTGGATGATCTGCAGCTTGTGGAGGGAAGAGTTGGCCAGGCCAACAAGCAGGGAGTTGGCGAAGTCGATCCTAGATGTGATGAATGCGTGAATGAGGGTTTCGGTGGCCTAGGGATGAGGCAGTGGCGGAGCTGGCGATGTGGCAGAGGTGGGGAAGGCAGAGCGGGTCATGGTACAGATGTTGGGTAGAAACGACAGTTGAGGGTCAAACAAGAACTCAAGGTTCCAGATTGGTTCAGTGAGGTGGAGCATCCATCCTTGGTTGCTGTCAGTGCCTGAGGTGTGGAGGCGCTGACGGGAGCCAATCAAGAAGGGCATCGGTTTTGTTGACGTTCAACTGTAGAAAGTTAACCCTCATCCAGGACTATTTCTGTGCTGGGGGCGGCACGGAAACCTGTTTGGAGGGGTTTGTGAAGGGAGTGGTGGAAGAGGAAGGAGCGAAGCTGAGAAGCAATGATTCGATCCAGGACCTTGGAAAGGGAGGTTTGGAGATGGGGCAGTAATTTGAGAGTAGGGATGGCTCCAGGGAGGGTTTGGTACACATTTGGTACCTGACTACAGAGCCCTACACCTACACAGCTGCTCTAGGTAGTGCCCACATATACCAATGTGCGGACTCGCAAAATTAAATCTCACAAGGTATGGCAATTTTCACATCAAATTTTCATGGGTGCACACACATATCAAACTCATGGCAAGTTGGCATTCAGAAACAAGGCCTCTGTTATAGTATTCAATTCCCATCCGAGGAGCTCATTGGCTGGGCAGTGGAGCTGTGTACCATTGGCTGGGCAGTGGAGCTATGTACCATTGGCTGGGCAGTGGAGCTGTGTACCATTGGCTGGGCAGTGGAGCTATGTACCATTGGCTGGGCAGTGGAGCTGTGTACCATTGGCTGGGCAGTGGAGCTGTGTACCATTGGCTGGGCAGTGGAGCTGTGTACCATTGGCTGGGCAGTGGAGCTGTGTACCATTGGCTGGGCAGTGGAGCTGTGTACCATTGGCTGGGCAGTGGAGCTGTGTACCCAGTGAGGACTGACCTAGTTGATTGTAGAAGTAGTAAAGTAGCACCAGCATCGAGCAGCACATGACGACAAAAATACAGATCATAATCGGTGTCACATCAACAGTCTCGTCGTCCTGCTTCTCTGCACCATCATGCTTGTTTTTCATGTAGCGCCTGAAGCCAACAACAATAAAAAAATTACATTTATAGAGCACCTTTCACGTCGGGAGGACGTCCCAAAGCGCTGAACAGTCAGGTGTCGGGGCCCGAGCATGGGAGAGGGGTGGGGTAGGGGTGAGGGAAAGCAGAGAGGTAGGAGGGCGACCAAAGGCACGATCGAAGAGAAGGGTCTTGAGACTGACCTTGAAGGAGGTAAGGGAGGAAGCGAGGCGAAGGGACCGTGGGATGGAGTTCCAGAGTGTTGGGGCAGAGAGGCTGAAAGGAGACATGAAGCAGACCGGGGCCTGCTGAATGGAGGGAGCGGGCAGGTTGGTAGGGAGTCAGCAGGTCAGAGAGGTAGGAGGAGGCAAGGCCAAGGATGGCATTGAAAGTGAGGACGAGGATCTTGAACTCGATCCTCTGGGGGATGGGGAGCCAGTGGAGTTGGGCGAGGGTGGGAGTGATGGGGTCACGGAGGCTGGTGCGCGAGAATACACGAGCTGCAGTTTTGGATGATCGGCAGCTTCTGAAGGGAAGAGTTGGGAAGGCCGATGAGGAGGGAGTTTCCATAATCGAGCCTTGAGGTGACGAATGCGTGGGTGAGGGTTTCGGCAGCCTGAGGGGTGAGGCAGTGGCGGAGTCTGGCAATGTTGCGGAGGTGGTGGTAGGCAGTGCCGGTCATGGTGTGGATGTGGGGGAGAAAGAACAGTTTGGGGTCAAACAAGACCCCCAGGTTCCTGACTGGCTCAGTGAGGTTGAGTGTGCAGCCGTGGAGGCTGATGCTGCCAGTGCCCGAGGTGCGGAGGCGCTGGCATGAGCCAATCAGGAGGGCCTCGGTCTTGCTGACGTTGAGTTGGAGAAAGTTGTCCCTCGTCCAGGACTTGATGTCGGACAGGCAGTCGGTCAGGACCCCAGTAGTCCTGGAGTTCAGGGTGGAGGCAGAGAGGTAGAGTTGGGTGTCATCCGCATATATGTGGAAATTTACCCCATGTCTGTGGATGATGTCACCAAGGAAGAGCATGTAGAGGGTGAAGAGGAGGGGACTGAGGTCAGAGCCCTGAGGAACGCTGCACAAGACTGTGCGGAGGCTGGAGGAGAAACTGTTTGCCGCGACGAAGTGGAGGTGGTGTGAAAGTTAAGACCTGAACCAGTCAAGGACAGAACCTTGAAGGTTGTGATGGGAGGAGAGGCGGTGGAGGAGTGGTCCAGTGTCAAAGGCGGCGGAGAGGTCGAGGAGGACGAGGCAGAGGGAGCCCTGGTCACACATGGTCAGGATCTCGTTTGTGACCTTGACCAGAGCAGTTTCTATGCTGTGGGCAGCACAGAAACCCGATTGGAGGGGTTCATGGAGGAGAGGAAAGAGCGAAGCACGGAGGCAACGGCTCTCTCAAGGACCTTGGATCGGAAAGGGAGATTTGAGATGGGCCGGTAGCTGGATAGGGAAGGTTTCTTCAAGGTGGGGGTGATAGTGGCTGTTTTGAGGGGGGAAGGAACAGTGCCAGATGACAGGGAGAGGTTAATGATGTCGGCGAGTAGTGGGGCAAGGAAGTGGAGCTGGGATTTAAGGAGAGAGGTGGGGATGGGGTCCAGGGAGCAGGTAGTGGGCTTCATGGAGGATATGGTAGTGAAGACAAAGGAGGGGGTGACAGGTTCAAAGGTGTGGAAGGAGGGATGGGTATTTGTCGGATGGGTAATTGTGTGTGGTGTGTTTAGGGAGGGAGTGGAAGTTGAGAGGGCAATGGCAGCTGAGCGGATTCCCTCGATTTTGGACTCGAGGAAGTCCAGCATTTTATCACAGTGGGAGTCAGAGGAAAGAAGCTGTGAGGCGTGGCGGGGAGGGCGGAGGAGCCGGTTGGTGGAGAACAGGAGCCTCGGGCTGCCCTTCGCCTCCAGGATTAACCTGGAATAGAAGGACGATTTGGCTGAGGCGAGAGCAGAGTGTTATTTGATGAGGTCCAGCCAGATGTGGCAGTGGACCATTAGGCTGGATTTGAGCCAGGTGTAATCGGCAAACAAAGCAGCTTTAATAGCCCTGTCTATTAAGCACAACATACATTGATGCAACAAAGAATTCCACCTTAGAAATGTGGTCTATCAAGTCTGTGCTGTCATTTTTTCCACACAAAACACCTAATTTAATCCCACTCTCTTATTCTCTCCACATACAGTTTAATATCCCTTCAGGTATGCAAAGAATTATCTAATTTCCTTTTAAAATAATTTATGAATCCCGTTTCAACTATTGTTTGTACCAGAGAATTCCACAATCCAACCATCCTCTGTGTAAAGAATCTTTACCTAACTCTATGCTGCCATCTTTAATGACCTGTGCATCTACATACCATGGTCTCTTTGCTCCTCCTTTCTCTACTCTTACTATAAGATGCATTATTATACATGTACAAGACTAATGAGACCACTTGAGTGAAGGGTGCTAAATGGGGTTGTTGTACATATTTTTCACCATTGAACTAGTTCTGCCATCTATGGTACCTATCATTTTCTTATGCAGTCTTTCATAATCTATGAAAAATTACTATGCACCAAATTTGGCATCATAGACAAATATCAGCACTGTTCCCTCAATTCCTAGATACAGGTGATTTTGTATAAAGGAAATAAGAGCATTATCAACAGAACCTGATCCCAGAAATGCAATGATAGGAACATAGGAATTAGGAGGAGTAGGCCATTCGGCCCCAAGAGTCTGCCGTGCCATTCAATAAGATCATGGCTGATCTTCTAACCTAACTCCATCTCCCCACCTTATCCCTATATCCCTTATCCCTATGCTTTAGAAATCTATCAATCTCAGTCTTGAATATGTTCAAGGACTGAGCATCTACAGCCTTCTGGGGTAGAGAATTCCATAAATTCACTACTCTCTGAGTGAAGAAATGTTTCCTCAACTCTGTTTGAAAAGGCTGACCCTTAATCGTAAGACTGTGACACCTGGTTATAGATTCTCCTGCCAGGGGAAACAGTCTTACTGTCTTATATATGTTTCTATAAGATCACCCCCTAATTCTTCTATATTCATAGATTCATAGATTCATAGAATGTTACAGCACAGAAGGAGGCCATTTGGCAAATCGAGTCTATGCCGGCTCTTTGGCAGAGCAAGTCACTTTCACTAACCCCATTAACTATATTAATTATTATTATTAACTATATTAACTATATTAACTAACTATATTCTAGAGAATATAGGCCTAGTTTACTCAACCTAGCCTCATAGGTCAACCCCCTCCTCCCAGGAACTAACCGAGTGAATCTACGCTGCACCCCCTCTAAGGTGAGTATGTCCTTTCTTAAATAAGGAGACCAAAACTGCACACAATACTCGAGGTGTGGTCTGACCAAGGCCCAATACAGTTGCAGCAAGACTTCCCTACTCTTGTACTCTAACCCTTTTGCAATAAACGCCAACATGTCATTAGCCTTCCTAGTTGCTTGCTATATCCACAGGCTGCAGATAATCCAGAACTCTGTAGCCCATGTCCTCTCCCGCACCAAACTCCGTACCCCGTCTCCCCCACTCTCGCCCGACTCCATTGGCTCTCTATCCTTCAGAGGATCCAGTTCAAGATCCTGGTCCTCACATACAAAGCCCTCCACGGCCTCGCCCCACCCTACCTCTGTGACCTCCTAACACCCTACCAACCCGCCCGCTCCCTCCGCTCAGCCGGCTCTGGCTGCTCCATGTCCCCCGACCCACCCGCCCCACCATTGGCGGGAGAGCCTTCAGTCACTCTGCCCCCAACCTCTGGAATTCCATCCCCGAATCACTCCACCTTGCCCCCTCCTTAGCCTCCTTCAAGTGCCGCCTAAATAGCCTCCTCTTCAACTATGCCACCGGTCACCCCCCTTCCCCTCCCCTCCCTTCCCATCCCGACCCCAGCTCGGGTCTGAAATGCTGTACTCTGTCCAGTGCCTTGGGACATCCTCCCGACCTGAAAAGTGCTGAACAAATGTAATCTTGTTGTTGTTGTACCTGCAAACTAACTTTTTGTGACTGGTGTACAAGGACACCCAAATCCCTCTGAACACTAACACTATCTAATCTCTCCCCCTCTTGAAAATAATCTGCTTTTCTGTTTTTACTACCTAGGTGAACAACTTCACACTTCCCCACATTAAATTCCATCTGCCACCTACTCGCCCACTCCCCCAGCCTATCTATATCCCTTTGCAATCCTTTTGTGTCATCCTCAGAGCTTACTCTCCCACCTAGCTTAGTATGAACCGCAAATTTAGATATTCTAAGTTCTATGTCCTTGTCCAGATCATTGATATAGATTGTAAATAGCTGAGGCCCAAACACTGATCCTTGTGGCACTCCACTAGTCACATCTTGCCAATCTGAGTAGGACCCGTTTATCCCTACTCTCTGTTTTCTTCTCATGATACATTTCTAAATTTGCTCAATGAACACAGCTTAGCTCCACCTACACTGCTACAAGCTTTACCTGCCCCATGTTCAGAGTGCTTTTATGTAGTGCTCTCCCCAGCTTCTCCTCTTACGGTTTCTCCTCATTGGAAGCTGCTGGGGCACAAGGAAAGGCACAGACCTGCTGCTCTTTGCCAGTATACGGCACAGCTTATACAGCACCTACTTGTTTATATCTTTGCTTCCTGCCCAGTAGCCGCCAATCGCCACGGTGCTGACAGCCATGACAAAGATCACCACCATGTTATAGTCCAGGAATGGCTCGTGGGGGGCATACAGAGCCACTCGGAGAGGCTTCACAAAGCTCTGCAACAGAGAGAAACATTCTGATAAAGAGCTGCTCATACTCCCGGCTCTGTGATAGTTTAGTAACATCAGTGATTGCAACAAACGGGCAGAGGTGATCAGATGACGCTAATGGGAGGAGGAGGAGAGGGGGACGAGGAGTATAGAGTGAGTTATAAGGAGGAGTCATACAGTGACCGTCAGAAATGTGGAAGGCGAACTAGATGGACCTTGGTCTTTTTTCGTCTAGCATTTCTTATGTTCACAGGATTTACGGTAAAGTGTAGTAAACTGTACAGTTGTAATTTGTAGGCGAATGCAGCAGAAGCAGCGTTTCACACAGCTATGAAATGAATACCATTTTTTTGTCTGGAGTTTGATGGCCAGAAGAAACTCCCGTCTCTTTTCAAATTGGGGCTTTGATGTAATAACTCAACTGAAGAATGGCATCTCCGACAACATGCACCCACCCGCCACCCCATGCACTGGAATGTCAATCTAGACTGTCAGTTCAAAAATTCCTGAGTTATGGGGGTGTGGTGCCTGGTGACGGGGAGAGCAGGGCAGTGATGCGCTTACTACCAGGGACTCAGAAGCAGTGCTGCCCATTTGAGGGACGTTTCGAGTCCATGACCCTTCGTCAGAACCTGAAACATTGACTCACTTTCCTTTTTCCACAGATGCTGCCGGACCTGCTGAGTTTTCCCAGCTATCTCTGTTTTTTGTTTCAGATTTCCAGCATCTGCAGTATTCTGCGTTTTGTTTTTGTTGCAGTTCAGCTCCAAGGAAGATGACCTGTCCCTAAATTGACATTCCAGTGCATGGGGTGGCGGGTGGGTGCATGTTGTCGGAGATGCCATTCTTCAGTTGAGATATTACATCAAAGCCCCAATTTGAAAAGAGACGGGAGTTTCTTCTGGCCATCAAACTCCAGACAAAAAAATGGTCATTCATTCAATTGTTGTTGTTGTAAAACAAACTCTTTTTGTTTTACAACAACAACAATTTGTCCCGTGAGGTTGGCGGGTCCTCAGTATTCCAGGGCACTCACCGCCGATGACAGCACAGCCCAGCCTGGCTCATCAGCAGGACCTGGAAGGACAGACCAGTCACTGGGGGCAGGGAATCCTCCCACTCAGCTCCTTTTAACCCTGCAGTCAAAGCCCTAACGGGTAAGGTGGTCCTAGCAGGACAAGCAGTGGGAAAGCCCTAACGGGTAAGGTGGTCCTAGCAGGACAAGCAGTGGGAAAGCCCTAACGGGTAAGGTGGTCCTAGCAGGACAAGCAGTGGGAAAGCTTGCCAGGCAGCACTCTGAATAACAAGCTATGTGGTTTTGATTGGTTAGACTCCAGTTACCCCAACACACATCCTGAGATCCCCAAGCCCTGCCTTTTGCCAGTTTGCCTTAATACTCTCTAGAATTAGGTAAGCAGGATGCCCCCCTCTGGGGAGGATCGCACATTCCAATCCAGACATGGACTTTTCCTTGTGTAGATGGCATCCGTGGAACAAGTCTGGCTTGGATACTCTTAAGCATGTATGTCAGACACTCGGCTGATCCCCATAAACTCCAAAAAGTGAGAAAAGTGATATGCTTGGCATAGTTGTTTTGGTCAGGGCATAACATCTCACCCTTACTTCATGCAGTCACTTTTCTGTGGTTTGTCACCCTTGATCCAACATGCTGCTGCTGTGTTGGAGCCATTCTGATCTGCTGTAAAAATTGCCCACTAGAGGAAAAGCAGTTTTCTTTTCACCTTAGAAATATCCAGCATGTCATCATAGCTGAGAAGACCGACTGGGATATCAATCTCCTCGTACTGACTCCCATTCCCGCCAGGAGGCACCTGCAGGTAAACAGTGGGTGGTACAGTCATTAATAGTGGCTGAGTGCAATATACTGTGGTTTCAGAGAACTATGTGATAGAGTTGCTGGGCAGCTTTTTCCAGTAACTGCTAAACACTCCTTGTAATCTGGGCTAACATTTCCTGCAGTGTGTAGAGCCACGTGTGGGAGAGCATGTTACCTACATTTACACTTGCGCTGCTGAATTTGTGGATTCAGAAACTTCAACTGATCCAAAGTTCTACTCCCACACGAGTTTCTATACACCCTTTACTCTCTCCTCACCAGCCTCCACCAGTTCGCAGTGCCCAAGGAACCGGTTTAAAATGCTCG
>NW_024704762.1:0-29816 GCF_018977255.1 Callorhinchus milii | reverse complement strand
GGGAGAGGACACGAGTTCTGGATGATCTGCAGCTTGTAGAGAGAAGAGTTGGGGAGGCCAACAAGGAGGGAGTTTCCATAGTCGGGCCTTGAGGTGATGAATGCGTGTATGAGGGTTTCAGCGGCCTGAGCGGTGAGACAGTGGCGGAATTGGACAATATTGCGGAGATGGGGGAAGGCAGAGCAGGTCATGGTATGTAGGGTAGGAAGGATAGTTGAGGGTCGAACAAGACTCCAAGGTTCCTGTCTGGCTCAGTGAGGTGGAGTGTGCATCCATCCTGAGGTGAGGAGGCGCTGACGGGAGCCAATCAGGAGCTTCGGTCTTGTTGACGTTCAACTGAAGAAAGTTCGCTCCCATCCAGGACTTGACCTCTGTCAGACATTCTGTCAGGACAGCAGTGGGACCTGGAGTCAAGGTGGAGGCAGAGAGGTAGATTAGGGTGTCATCCATGTCTGCTGATGACGTTATCAAGAGGGAACATGTACAGGTTGAAGCTGAGAGAACCGAGGACAGAGCCCTGAGGAACACTGAACAAGACAGTGTGTGGTCTGCAGGAGAAATTTATGAGACAAAGTGGAACCAGTGTGAGAGATAGGATAATAATAAATAATAATAATAATAATCCTTGCACTTGATATGCGCTTCTAGACGTCTCAAAGTGCTTCACAGAATATGTTGTAAAGTGAACTGACTGTATATTTGGCGAAACGCAGCAGCCAATTACACACAGCAATGTCCCACAGACAGTCGTGGTTTGAAAATGACCAATTTATTATTGTTTTTTGTTTTGGAGGATTATTATTAGGCTCTGTGTGGAGTAAGGAAACTGAACCATTCAAGAACAGAACCTTGAAGGTTGAGGTGAGAGGAGAGGTGGTGGTGGAGGAGGATAGAGTGGTCAAAGCGTCAAAGGCAGCAGAGGATGAGGAGACAAAGGGAGCACTGGTCACAGGTGGACAGAATGTCATTTGTCACTTTGCTCGGGGCTGTGGGCAGCACAAAAACCTGATTGGCGGTGTTTGTGAAGGTAGTGGTGGGAGAGGAAGGAGTGAAGTTGGGAAGGAACAACTCTTTCAAGGGCCTTGGAAAGGGGAGGTTGGAAATGAGGCGACAGTTAGTGAGCAGGGATGGGTCCAGGGAAGGCTTTTTTAGGATAGGAGTGATGACAGCTGTTTTGGGGGGCGCGGAAACGGTGCCAGTTGACAGGAAGAGGTTGTTGAGGTTGGAGTGTAAAGGGGTGAGGAGGTGGAGCTGTGAGGTAAGGAGAGTAGGGATGGAGTTGAGAGAGCAGGTGGTGGGTTTCATGCGGATTATAGTACTGGTGAGAGAGGAGGGGGATACAACAACAACAACAAAATTACATTAGTATAGCTCCTTTTACGTCGGGAGGACGTTCCAAGGTCGATGTAATGAAGGCGTGTATGAGGATCTCGATGTGAGACAGTGTCGGAGCCGGGCGAGGTTGCGAAGGTGGGGAAGGCAGAGCGGGTCATGGTGCAGATGTAGGATAGAAAGGACAGTTGAGGGTTGAACAGGACCCCAAGGTTCCACACTGGCTTAGCAAGGTGGAGTGAGCCCCATGGATGGTGACGCTGTCAGCGCCCGAGGTGAGGAGGCGCTGACGGGACAATCAGGAGCCTCAGTCTTGTTGACATTCAACTTAAGAAAGTTCGCTCTCATCCAGGACTTGGTCTGACAGACATTCTGTCAGGACAGCAGTGGTCCTGGAGTCAAGGGTGGAGGCAGAGAGGTAGAGTTGGGTGTCATCCGCATACACGTGGAAGTTTACGTCATGTCTGCAGATGATGTCACCAAGAGGGAGCATATAGATATTGAAGAGACATGTTCGAAGGTGTGGAGGGAGGGGTGGGTAGGGGCCGGAGTGTGAGGTATAGATGGGGAAGGAGTGGCAGTTGGGAGGGCGGAGGTGGCTGAACGGATCCCCTCGATTTTGGGGATACAAAACATCCTCACAGCAGCCCAGAGCAGTGAAGAGCAGAGTCTGACTGTGGCTTGTTTCTCTCTCTCTCTCTCTCTCTCTCTCTCGATTCTGGGTAAGAAGAATATTGCATTTGTTGTTTTTCAGAGAATGACTGATAAGTGTTTCCGGAAGTGTATTGGCAAACCAGGAAGCTCCCTGGACAACTCGGAACAGGTAAACATGTCTACTTTAGTTTCAATATATTTTACATTGGAGTCTTGAGAATTGTTCCTTATAACAGACACTTCATGAAAGTTCATTACTTTGATATAACCTTGAATTATGAAAACAATCAATTATATGGCCTTGGGCTGCCCTGCACATCCGTATCCATTAATCCTTAACACTTACACTAGTCACTAATCCTGTCCTTATCTCGTGTCATTCTCTTTCCCCGGGGGATCTGGAGTCGGAAGGTAGGAAGAATTTTCCCTTTCCCCACGTCTCCTTCCCCCCCCCAACCCCATGTTGGAGTATCCAAGACCAAATTGATTGTACACCCAGAGCGCTGCAGGACTGAAGTACAATGACATTTATACAGTGTATTGGGAGGACAGCTTTACACAGCCGGCTGGCACTCAAGCTGGATGGGGGAGGTGACCAAAAATGCAGTCATAGAGGTCTTGATGTAGGTTTTGAGGGGAGGGGAGAGTGCAAGGAATGGTGTTCCAGAGATTGGGGGCAGAATGGCTGAAAGCTTGGATACTGATGGTGAGGCGGAAAACCAGTCGGTTGGGTTGGATTGAGAAGGTCCCAGAGGGAATGGGGTGAGACTGTGGAGGGAATTAATGGTGAAAGTGAGGATATTGAATTGGAGCACTGCTGGCCAGGCTTCCTCACTCCAGCCTGGGGGTGATGGGCTTGTGGAGCCTGGGGTTGAGGGTGGGGGTGATGGGCTTGTGGAGCCTGGGGTTGAGGGTGGGGGTGATGGGCTTGTGGAGCCTGGGGTTGAGGGTGGGGGTGATGGGCTTGTGGAGCCTGGGGTTGAGGGTGGGGGTGATGGGCTTGTGGAGCCTGGGGTTGAGGGTGGGGGTGATGGGTTTGTGGAGCCTGAGGGGAGAGCATGTAAGCTGCAGTTTGTGAAAAGAGCTGGGGAGTCGGGGAAGCAGAGCGTTGGAATCGTCAGATCTGGATGTGTTTAAAGTGGCAGAAGTGAGCATGTTTTGGTGTCGCTCCTGTTCAGGTTTAATGTGCTGCACAGGGACTGGTCACTCGCAGGAAGTCAATCAGCCACTGTTTCCGTATAATCTTTCAATATCTTTCAGAAATGTGTGGCCATGTGTATGGATCGATATATGGACGCTTGGAACATCGTGTCAAAGACGTACAACTCTAGGCTTCAGAGGGAGCGAGCGCGCATGTAACTGCACCTGGACTGCTCTGTGCTGCTCCCTGTGGGAAGGCGGCTGCTGTCAAACTAGGAAAATGTAAAACAGAAATTCTGTCAAATCTCAGAGAAAAAGCTGTTACCCTAATGGCTTGTAACAAAATTATTATCTATGAATTTTATTATAATAAAACATATTGAGATGAAAAGAATTGTCATTGAACTTAATCACCTGCTGATTTGTATTGAGGAATGTGTTTGTTTTTTAGTTAGGAGTCCTGCAGTGTAGTGGTTAGAGCACTCGCCTCGCAAGTGCTGGGTTCAATTCCTGGCAGGCAAAACATTGCCTTTCCTTACTCCACACGCCTCTGTTTACCCAGCAGTAAGTAGGAACCCGGTTGTTAATGGATTGGTAGATCGCTTTCCGGGGGTAACAATCCCTTCAAAAAAATTATTTATTTACTCAATCCACGATTGTTTGTGGGACACTGCTGATCATAATTGGCTGCTACGTTTCGCCCACTAAACACACAGTGACTCCACTTTACAGTATATCCTGTGAAGCGCTTTGAGAAGTCTTGATGATGTGATAAGGCTCTATATCAAATGTAAGGATTATTATTAAATTGTTAAGCGAACTGAGCAAGTTTAGTCAGTATCAGGCATCAGTGAGCAGGGAGGAAGTGTTTGCTACAAGAGTGGGGTTTAGCCCCAGGTGGCTGCAAATGACCTATTCACATGTTTTACATGTAACAGTGTCAGCAAAAGGCGATGCTGGATTATTTCATTGTTATGTGCAACATTTGATGTAGAAAATTTAGGTGGTCTTTGGCAGTTATCAGCTCACAAAGATTTTGAAAACATTTTGATTTCTGAAAAAAAATCTTAATGTGCATATATTGAAGTTAAAATCACAAGGTTGTGGGCACAAGCCTCTGTCAGGACTTGAGCTTGTGTGTTTAGGCTGGCACTGTGAGATGCTGAGGAAGTACTGTATTTATTTGGAAGAGATGTTGAACTGAGGTCCTGTCGGCTTGTGAAGGTGAAAGTCACAGATCTCACGACTGCTTTAAAAGAGAAGGGAGTTTCTCTGTTTCCTGCCCCAAAAATCCACATCAAATTTGTAATTTGCTTCACACTTTTTAATGTATACAATAGGCTGTAATTTGCCTATAAATACACACTCTGATTTTGATTGCAATTCCCTGTAGAGTGTTTCTGAGATGTTTTAACAACAGGCTTTGTGTTAAGTGGAAGAATAGTTGTTATGTTTGAGGACAATTTAGAGTGAGCTGCACTTTGCAGGCACGTCTGTGTCTGGTGTAATGGCACAAAGTCCCACAAGTTGCTTTGTGTTGTCTTTATTTCTAAACAAATGGTGCAGGTGTTGGTGAAATGCTGATCTAAGAGAAAGAGTGCTCTTGTAATGTTAGTATAAAAGGTCACTTTGGGTCTGCGATAGGGAAGTTTCCCAGTCTTCCTGCGGTACAATAATTACTAAACAGTGGGTGGCGGATCTAGACAACCATTGCCTACCTCAATAAGCACAAGTCATTTCCTGAACAATTGATTGGATGTTGGAGAGGAATGTGGATAATCTGACCTGGGTGTGAGTCTAAACCTTTTAAGGTCAAGGAGATAATTTCTAGGATTTGATAGATCATTGCATTCTGTGGCTTTTTGCATTGGTGCCTGTTGTTTTCATTGTAGAGAATGGGATCCAGAATTCAATGTTCTGTCTGCCTGGGATGCAAATCTCAGCCACAATCTTTCACATGCGATGAATATTATCAAAGCTGTGAGCCTCAGCCACGTCACCATTTACAGGACCTCAGGTGCCGAACTCCTGCATCTGCTCAAGATTACATTTCTGATCTATTCAGAATGAAAGTAGGAATCAGCAGGTGTGAGCTTCAGAATCTATCACAGAGCCATGTAATGTTGATAAACTATTTCCAACTTTAACTGCACATGGCACTCATTGCTTATTTGATAGAAAATTTCTAGCAACAGATATTGATATCAATGGGTCTTAGCCTCACCATCATCTTCAGACGTCTCCAGGTGCCTCTTGAATCCACTGATAACTGCTCATCCTCTGGATATACCTTCATCATAATTTGTGTAATAAAGTTCTGCCAGATTTCTTACACACATTGTTTCCACATTTTCAATCTCTCAGTTGTTTCTTTGTGCTTTCACTTCTGTTTATTTGATAAATAAATGCAGCCTTTTTTTTGGTCAGCTGGGTGTCTGACACAGGCAGAAACCAATCACCACACTGACACGTATCCAAACCCAAGCTGAGTTCCACGTATCCCACTTACACATGGAAATCCCAGAGATAGATTGTTGGAATGGAATGTACACTCTCTCTCCCTGGAGGGACATATCCTGCTTGCCTAATTCCAGAGGATATTAGGATCAGGTTGGGCATGTGCCAAGATTTAGGATTAACAGGAGTTGAGTGAAAAGATTCCCTGCCCCCAGCAATGCCCTTCCAATTCCTGTCATCAGCAACACCCTGGAGTACTGCAGACCCAACTGGCTCTGGAACCAGGCCAGATACCACCACAGATAATAAAAATAATCCATTTGATATAACGGCTTATCACGTAGTTGAGACATCTCAAAGCTCTTCACAGAATATACTGTAAAATGAATTAACTATTTTGTTAGCAAAATGAAGTCAGTTGTGCACAGCAGTGTCCCATAATAGTCGTGGAAAATAATAATAATCCTTGTATTTGATATAGCACCTTGTCACAACTGTAAAGTGAATTAACTGTATATTTTGTGGGCAAAACATTGATTCAGTGACCACCGAACTAGTAATTGGGATCAGGAGGGCGGGAGGGTAGGAGTAGGAGTAGGAGGGTGACCGAAGACATGGTCGAAGAGGAGGGTCTTGAGACGGGTCTTGAAGGAGGCAAGAGGGGGCGAGGCAGAGGGACTGGGATGGAGTTCCAGAGGGTGGGGCCTGAGTAGCTGAAGGCCCACCTGCCAATGGTGGGGCAGGAAATGCGGGGTTCATGAAGCAGACCAGAGCCTGCTGAGCGGAGGGAGTGGATAGGTTGGTAGTGGGTTTGGATATCACAGAAGTAGGAAGGAGCAAGGCCGTGGAGGGCTTTGAAGGTGAGGACCATGATCTTGAACTGTATCCTCTGAGTCATGGGGAGCCAGTGGAGCTGGGCAAGGATAGGGGTCATAGGGTCGCGAAGCCTGGTGTGGGAGAGGACATGGGTTGCAAAGTTCTGGATGATCTGCAGCCTGTGGAGAGGAGTTGGGGAGACTCATAAACGGAGTTTGCATCGTCGAGCCTGGATGTGATGAATGCGGGAATGAGGGTGTTGGCAGCCGGCAGTCAGAGACATTGGCCAAGCTGGGGAAAGGCATAACGAGTCATGGCACCGATGTGGTGGATGAAGGACAGTTGGGGGTTGAACAGGATGCCGAGGTTCTGTATTGGCTCTGTGAGATGTAGAGTGCATCCATGAAGAGTGATGCGGTCAGCGCCTGAAGTATGGAGGCACTGAAGGGAGCCAATCAGGAGGGCCTCGGTCTTGTTGACGTTCAACTGGAGACAATTATCTCTCATCCAGGACTTGATGTCTGACAGGCAGTCTGTGAGGACAGCAGTGGAGGTAAGGATGGAGATGGAGGGTGACATCCGTATATTTCCGGTGGAAGTTAACCCCATGTCTACGGATGATGTCACCAAGTCAGAGCATGTAGATGTTGAAAAGGAGGGGACCAAGGACAGAGCCCTGAGGAACACCACATGTGACAGTGCGGGGGCTGGAGGAGAAGTCATTAGTGAAGTCAAAGTGCAGACGGAGGGAGAGGTAGGATTTGAACCAGGCAAGGGCAGGTCCGTGAAGATTGACCAAAGAGAATCATTGAACCATTCGGCCCCTCGTGTCTGTGCCAGCTCTTTGAAAAGAGCTTTCCAAATCAGTCCCACTCCCCCGCGCTCTTCCCATAGTCCTGCAAACCTATCCTCCCTAAATAATTATCTAGAGAGGAGAGACGGTGGAGGAAGATAGAATGATCGACAGGATCGAAGGCAAGGAGGACAAGGTGGCAGAGAGAGTCCTGGTCACAGATGGACAGAATTTCATTAGTGACTTTGAACAGTGCTGTTTGTGTGCTGTGCCAGAAGGTGGAGATGGGAGGTAAGGAGAGGGGTGGGGATGGGGTAGAGAAAGCAGGTGGTGGGCTTCATTTTTGAGATGATGGAGATGAGGGAAGAGGGGGTGACAAGGTTGAAGGTGTGTAGGGAAGGGTGGTAGTGGCCGGGGTGTGAGGCGGCGGTGGGGAGGGGCTAGCGGTAAACAGTGGAGAGGTACCTGAACAAATCCCCTCGATTTGGACTTGAGTAAGTCCAACATCTCCTCTCAGCTGGATTTAATAATAATAATAATAATCCTTGCATTTGATATAGCGCTTTTCACGTCGGGAGGACGTCCCAAAGCGCTTCACAGAATGTACTGTAAAGTGAATTGACTGTATATTTGTGGGCGAACGCAGCAGCCAATTGCGCACAGCAATGTCCCACAAACAGTCGTAGTTTGAAAATGACCAATTTATTATTGTTTTGTTTTGGAAGATTATTATTAGGCTCTGTGTGGAGTAAGGAAACTTGCCCAAGGTTTCCCTACCAGGAATTGAACTCAGGTCTCTCACTTGCAAAGCGAGTGCTCTAACCACTGAGCTACAGGAAGAGAGGATGGACGAGGCGTGGCAAGGGGGATGGAGGAAGTGGTAAGTAGTGGAGAAGCGGAACCTGGGGTTGTCCTTGGCCTCCAAGATTATCTTGGAGTATCTTGCGGTGGGCCTTGGTATGGTCCAGCCGATGGACTATTAGGTTTGATTTGGTCCAGGTGCATTCAGCAGCAGTACTTGTGCCTTGAGGGATCAGAAGTGTGCCAGGGGGATTTATGGGAGTAGGAGGTGGTTTGGGAGATGAGAGGAGCAAGAATGGGAGAGGGATTTGCGGAGAAGAGATTGAGGAGGGTGGGTTGTTGGGAGAGGAGAGCCAGAGGATTAGGAATTTGGATGATTCCGGGGTAACGGAGAGGGAGTGGGGGGAGATTTTTTTCCGAGGGTGGTAGGAGATAGAGGCGGGTTGAGTGGGAATGGGAATGTGGATAAGGGAGGAGAGGTTGACCCCCGGGATCAGGGACCAATGGGCCTTGCGGCAGAAGGGGCAGTCAAGAGTGGCTACTGTTGGATAGCCAGTGGCATCTGCCACGGTGGACCCAACGGAGGATTCACAGGGTGGAACAGAGGGAGGCTGTGGGATGGTTGAGAAGAGATAGGAGGGGAGGAGGGTGGCGGGAGAGAAGGCTCGAGCGGAAGTAATTGTGGGTAGAAGATGGGTGGGAGCATTTTGTGGGTAGCAGTTCAAGTTGGGGGCGGCAGCTGAAATGCGCACGACAAAACTAAGAGCGGACGGATGGGGGTGGGTGGTGGAGGGGGGGTGGGGGTGCTGTGTGACAAGGTCAGCCCGCTGGTGAGGATCTTGGGGGAGGATAGTGTAGAAGTCCTAGTAAGTTTGGGGTCAGAGTTTCAAACGTGGCAGGTGGAGTTTCAGACGAGGGCAGCCAATTTGTGGTTGGTTGGTTGGTGAGGTGAGCGCACTAACCACATTACAGGACTCCAAAAACTCCCCAGAGCTGCAGTTACGGCAAAAGAACACAGCAGCCAATTTGCGCACGGCAAGACCCTGTGGACAACCAATGTGAGGAAGCACATCTACCTCAGATTAGCTTTTTGCCTCAATAAAAAGGAATCAGTGATAATAAGAGATCAGACATTCCCCCACTATCTTCACCCCCCACCCACCACCCGTGGTTGCAACAACAACAACAAGATTCCATTTATTGAGCGCCTTTCACGTCAGGAGGACGTCCCAAGGCGCTGTACAGTTGGATCAGGACCCGAGCATTGGGGGGAAATGGTCAGGGTGTGAGGGGAGGGAAGGGAGGGAGCGAGGAGGGGGTAGAGATTCGAGAGGGGAGCTGAAGGCACGGTCAAAGAGAAAGGTTTTGAGACCGGCCTTGAAGGAGGAAAGGGAGGAAGCGGCGAAGGCACTGGGGGATGGAGTTCCAGAGCCTCGGGGCTGAGAGGCTGAAGGCCCGACCACCGATAGTAGGGCGGTTGGGGCGGGGGACGTGGAGCAGACCGGAGCCAGAGGAACGGAGGGTACGGGCAGGTAGGTAGGGGGATAGTAGGTCGGAGAGGTAGGAGGGAGCGAGGCCGTGAATGGCCTTGTAGGTGAGGATGAGGATCTTGAATTCGATCCTCTGGGGGATGGGGAGCCAGTGGAGGCGAGCGAGGGCGAGGGCGAGGGCGAGGGCGAGGGTGGGAGTGATGTGGTCGCGGTGTCTGGTGCGGGACAGTACACGAGCTGCAGAGTTCTGAATGACCTGCAGTGTGGAGGGAGGGCCGGGAAGGCCGACGAGGAGAGAGTTCCCATAGTCCAGCCTTGAGGTGATAAAGGTGTGGACCAGAGTTTCAGCCGCGTGAGGGGTGAGGTAGTGCCGTAGTCTGGCGATGTTCCGGAGGTGATGGAAGGCGGTGCCAGTTGTGGTGCGGATATGAGGGAGAAAGGACAGCTCAGGGTCGAACAGAACCCCGAGGTTCCTGATGGCTTTGAGAGGTGGAGAGTGCGGAGCTGATGCTGTCAGCGCCTGAGGTGCGGAGGCGCTGACGTGAGCCAATCAGGAGGGCCTCAGTTTTGCGCACGTTGAGCTGAAGAAAGTTGTCTCTCGTCCAGGACTCGATGTCGGACAGACAGCTGTCAGGACATCGGGGGTCGTGGAGTTGAGGGTAGAGGAGGAAAGGTAGAGTTGGGTGTCATCCGCATACATGTGGAAGTTAACCCCATGTCTGCGGATGATGTCACCACAGGGGGAGCATATAGAGGGTGAAGAGGAGGGGACCGAGGACAGAGCCCTGAGGGACACCGCACGAGACAGTGCGGGGGGTGGAGGAAAAGCCGTTTGTGGAAACAAAGTGAAGACGGTGGGAGAGGTACGACCTAAACCACTCAAGGACAGTGCCTTGAAGGTTGAGGTGGGAGGACAAGCGGTGGAGGAGGATAGAGTGGTCGACCGTATCGAATGCTGCCGATAGGTCGAGGAGGACGAGGAGGCAGAGGGAGCCCTGGTCACAGATGGTCAGGATGTCATTGGTGACCTTGACCAGGGCAGTTTCTGTGCTATGGGCAGCACCGAAACCCGACTGAAGGGGTTCGAATAATGAATGGGTGGAGAGGAAAGAGCGCAGTTGGGAGGACACAACTGGTTCCAGGACCTTGGACAGGAAGGGGAGGTTGGAGATGGGCCGGAGATTGATAGCTGCGACGCATCAAGGGAGGGGTTTTTCAAGGTGGGAGTGATGGTGGCAGTTTTTAGGGGAATGGGAATAGAGCCACAGGAGAGGGACAGGTTGATGATGTCTGTGATAGGTGGGGCAAGGAGGTGGAGCTGAGAGATAAGGAGTGGAGTAGGGATGAGGTCAAGGGAGCAGGTGGTGGGTTTCAGGGACAGGATGAGTTTGGTGACAGAGGGTGGGGAAACGGCTTCGAAGGTATGTAGGGGGAGATGGGTAGGAGTCGGAGTGTGGGAGGAAAGGGGTGGGGGGGTCGGTGGGAGTCGGAGTGTGGGAGGGATGGAGTGGGGGGGGTGGGTGGGATTCGGAGTGTGGGAGGGAAGGGGTGGGTGGAAGTTGGAGGGGGAGTGACCGCGGAGCGGATTCCCTTGATTTTGGATTCAAGGAAATCCAGCATCTCCTCGCAGTGAAGGTTGGAGGAGATGACCTGCGCGGGGTGGCGGGGGGGACGGAGGAGTCGGGATGTGGTAGAAAACAGAAGCATGGGGTTGTTCTTCGCCGAGGCTAGAGTGGAGCGGTAGATTTTGAGGAGGTCCAGCCAGATTTGTCGGTGGACCATTAGGCCAGATTTGACGCAGGTGTGTTCAGCGGCCCACACCTGGCTCTTCAGTGAGCGGAGGTGGGTGGTGAACCAGGGGGAGGAGCGAGAGTAGGAGACAGTACGGGAGGTGATGGGGGCAAGAGTATTGAGTGTGGAGGAGAGGGTGTTGTGGAGGAGGGTGAGAGGAGAAGAGGGGTCTGTGAGGGTTGAAGGCCAGAGGGAGAGGAGTTCAGAGGACTCCAAGGCAGCGGTTAGGGATTGTGGGGGTAACTTCTTCCAGGGGCGATAGAAGATGGTGGTGGGTCTGGTGGAGGTGGGGAGGGGGGTGGAGGTGGTGAAGGAGATGAAGTGGTGGTCAGAGATGGCCTTGTCGGTAATGGTGACATCCGAGGCACTGAGGCCCCGGGTGATCACCAAATCGAGTGGGTGGCCGTGACTGTGAGTGGCGGAGTTGATGTGGAGGGAGAGGTTGAGCGAGGAGAGGAGGGAGGAGAAGTCCGAGGAGATGGAGCAGGAGGGGGTGAAGTGCAGGTTGAAGTCGCGCAGGATGATGAGGCAATCAGAGCAGAGGCTGAGAGATGTTAGTACGGTAGAAATATCGGAGATGAAGGTGGGAGAGGTTTTAGGGGCCGGTAGAGGAGGATTTTGAGTGAGAGGAAGTAGGGGTGGGAGAGGGTGAGGTACTCAAAAGAGGGGAAAGAGCCAGAGGAGTAGGGGGAGAGGGCAAGTGGTGTCCTTGAGATAAGGGCTACACCACCGCCACGGCGGTTGGGGCGAGGGATGTGGTGGGAGGTGTAGCGGGTGGTGTGGCCTCCGTGAGGGGGAAGGTGTCGCCTGGGGTGAGCCAGGTTTCCGTTAAGGCCATGATGTCAACGCTCTCATCAAGGATGAGATCGTTGATGACCAGGGCCTTGTTACAGAGGGAGCGGACTCTGTAAACAGAGTCTCCAAACCAAGCTGAGAATTCCATACATCCCACCTACACATGGAAATTCCAAAGATATTTGGTGAATGGAATGTGCCCTCTCTCTCGCTCTCTCTTCTCTCTCTCCCTGGAGGGACACGTCCTGTTTACCTAATTCCGGAAAGTATTAGGCACAGGTTGGCAAGAGCGAAAGCTTGGGAACCCCAGAGTGTGTGTTGGGGTAACTGCTGGAGTCTAACCAGCTAAACCCACACAGCTTGCTGTTGAGAGCACTGCATGGCAAGCTTTCCCACTGCTCGTCCAGCTAGGATCATCCTACCCATTAGGGCTTTGGCTGCAGGGTTAACAGGAGCTGAGGGGGATGACTCTGCTCCCAATAGATACCAGGCCTTGAATCTACAAATGTGTGTTCACACTCAGAATAAGGTAACACTTACCAGCAACTATCGCTCCAAGCCTGTTTCTGCAACTGACAAGACACCTGCGTTCAATGTGGTGGGAGGACCTTTACAGGATAGCTTGTGACGTGCCAGCCACCTTGATGTTCTTGAGGTCCAATGCCATGTACTAGACTTACTCAGCACCAGCTGCTTAATCCAGGTCTTCAGACGAGGACAAATAGACTTGTGCGTTGTGAAACCACCTCTGCCTCCAAGATGCTCAGTCAGGTCAGTGTAGGTTGGAGCCATCCCTCGCTGCAGCCACTTCCCACAAATCCATCTCGTTGCTTGATAATACAAAAGGGTGGGAGGAAGCCTCTCGACTGCACCCGCAGGAGCTCGGATCCAACAGGAGTACCTGTTGCACAAAAATCTTATCTGCCATAAACGTTACCTGTGTTGGGACCTGCTTTCCTTGAAGAGACGAACACAACCAAGCTGTCCCTCTGCCCGTTATTTGATTCTTGCTTTGTAATAAGCTATTCTATGAAGCACTTTGGGACGTTGCAACAATCTGATAAGCCGCCACACCAAATACCAGGATTATTATACGATCTGGAGCTGTGTACTAATCTAACTACAGTCTGCACATTACTGCACTGGAGCTCAGGCTGTACAGTAAGATTGGGTTCCTTACCATATAGGAGACCCCAACTCCTGGCTTTAGGATGGTGTATTCAAAGCCACCCCACCCTCCCACAAACAAACGTAGACTTTTTAAACCAAATTTTTTTTATAACAATTTGGAATTGCTGAAGAGATTAATAAACTTCTTGCCTTAGGTTGAGTTTCAGTAAACACAAGACTCATTGTCCTTACAGAAAGCCGCAATGTTTATAAATTACAAGACCAGCTGGAATATAAAGTGTTTATATACAAAAAGCAACAACAAAAAAACAATATTAAGAATAAGAGTCTGGATAAACCCAGGTTTGGAATACAATAAAACTCACATAAGTCTTATCTTCATAAATCATATAATTGCCCAAGTCGTACATTCACCCAAGTCCCATTCAGGTTCCTATCAAAATCACTTAGATTTCTTTGCATTAGTCGTATTAATCATCTCGTAACTCGTAACACGCTACCCTATCCTGCACTTACCGACTGTCTTGAATTGCGGGAAACGTAGTCTTGACCTGTCTCTACACACGCACGCACGCACACACACACACACGCGCACGCACTCACCAGCTGCGTTGAATTACACATGCATAATGTATTGATTAAATCGATTTTATACAACTTATAAAAGTTTGCCTGCAACTTGGGAAAGTCATATTAAATGTTATGGTCCTGACTGATGCGACTTATGTGAGTTTTACATGAAACCAAGTCAATATGACTTGTAGAAGTTTTCCTGGAGCAACAACAACAAATTACATTTGTATAACGCCTTTCACGTGAGGAGGACGTCCCAAAGCAGGAGATCAATTCTGAGGAACAACATCACAGGACAACCAAAACCATCAGAAGCCTTCGGTTGTTATCTTGAATTCCAAGTTCAGAGAACATTTTCAACGTTGTTAGAAGAGAGTCCTGGTGTTTCACTTGGTTTGAGTTTTGCAACAATTGAGCTCAATTTGCTGCTTCAAAACACACGTTAATTCTGCTTCAATGTGTTGAAAAGAGGCCAAATAATAATGACTGATGTGGCACTGAGAGTGGAGCTACCTCAAAACCCAAAGATGCAGAAAAGTTTTCCTCATCTTTATTCATCTTCCTGATATCTCAGCCCTCAAATCCCTTAAGCTTAAAAAATCATATCTTATCATTTAAAAATAAAATATTGGAATTCTTAAATTCACTTTATACTGAAGTTGGAAGCCAGTTTCTTTTTCAGAGCAATTTTCAAATGAAGATCGACTTGAAGAATTTTCCAAAATAGCTAATGTGGAAATTAAGTCACTCCTCCCAGCAGCCATGTTCTCTAGTAAAAGCCACCGTTAAAAGTCTTTAACCTGCGCTCCCACACACTGTACATGACACTGCCTCCCTCACTAAAAATTCTATTGCATCTTCGTCTTTACAACAATTTTGTCTTGAAATTTAACTTCACACAGAAGAGAACAATTCTTAAAATCAGTCTTAATTTGGAAATACTTGGATTTGGTTTAGCACTTTTTATGCTGGCTGTCTCAAAGCGATTCATAGCATTTACTGTAAAGTGTAGTGACTGTGCAGTAGCCAATTTGCATAAAGCAAAAACACGGATGAAATGACCACTTTTCTTTGGAGGGGCAAGAGAAGAATTGATGGCCAGGTTACTGTGGGAAACTCCCTTTTCTTTGGGTAGGGCCATGGCATCTTTAAGCCTGTTTACAACGTATTTAAAAAGAACAGATTTCCAAAACGTAAGTAAGAGCATTCTACTCGACCTTAAACATTAAGAGAGTGGTTCACAGGCTGGAAATTCCAGTCTGCAGCTTCTTGAGATGCTTATTTTCCCCAGAAATGGATTTGCTTCCTTGAGGCAGATCTCTGCCTAAACAGTCCGTGTGTTTAAACATGGTTTAACCTTTGGCTCCTGCATCCAACAGCTCCCACTTCTCAGTCAGTGTTAGAAACTGCATTTATACAATCTTACAAACCAGGGACACTTTTCCAGTGAATTAAATTATTAGATTGCAGTAAAGGCCAGTTATCCGGAGAATCAGCAGGATCAGTAGCAGTGGGACCTTGTCCTTTGGAAATGCTTGCATAGCGTCAGTTATTAGTACATTGACACTGCATGATGAAGGCACTGATAGCGTAACAGTATTGCATTGCTTTGTTGCATTAAAGCTATTACTTGTTTGACTGGGGCCTGGAGTCACTGCTCCCAGTCTGAGCACTCCAGCTGACGTGCTCTCAGTAATGTCTGTCTCCCACCAGAATCCAGTCCTGGTCTTTACACGCTGAGCTTCGCTGGATGAATCATCATTGTTGTAGCTTTCAGGGAGTAATTTCTACCTTTCCAGGGCTTCCAGAATATTCCTTGCTTCCTCTCGAGTCGCTGTCGTGGCCTGGTGGCAAAGTACCTGCCGTTCAGGTTTGCTTGTCCACAGCTGCTGAACCACCAGCCTCCTGCACAATACACCACAGTTACCAGACAATTCGCACAGGACCTGGCTGGCAAATGTGTACCGCAGGGTAATACAATCCTTGCATTTGATAGAGTGCCTTATCACGTCTTAAAGACGTCTCAAAGCGCTTCACAGGATATACTCTAAAGTGAGTTGATTGTATATTTTGAGGGTGAAACGTGGCAGCCAATCGCGCACAGCAGCGTCCCACAAACAGTCATGGATTGAGGGACCAATTTTTAAGGAATTATTACCCTCGGAAAAGCGATCCACCAATCGACTAACAACTGGGTTCCTACTAACTGCGGGGTAAGCAGAGGTGTGTGGGGTAAGGAAACTTGCCCAACGTTTCGCCCTGCCTGCCCGGGAATCAAACCCAGGTCCTCCCGCTTGCGAGTCGAGCTCTAACCACTGAGCTACAGGACTCCACAGGATGTAGGATTAACGACTCAAAGCACTTCACAATCTCCAAAAAGGGAAGAGGACAGAGCAGCAAATTAAAGCCTCTCAGACCTGCTGTGAAACTTGGCCCCACATTTTTCAAGAGAATAAGCCTGATCAGGGACTGGACAGAAGCTGAAAAGTGAAACAGGGGTAACAAATAGATAAGTCAGGCAGCAGAATAAAATACAGCAAGAATATTAAATGAGGGGTTTGGGGGTGATGTTCACCTGCAAATACATAGTCACTACACTACAGTAAATCACAGACATTTTTGTGACATGATCATAGAATCATAGAATATTACAGCACAGAGCTACCCAATCAGTCCGCTCTCCCGCTCTTTCCCCATATCCCTGCAAGTTTTTCCTTTTAAGTATCTATCCAATTCCCTTTTGAAAGTTGTTATTGTAGCTGTTTACACCACGTTTTCAGGCTGTCCATTCCAGACCGTAACAACTTGACGGCTCTTTTGCTAATTATCTTAAATCTATGTGCCCTGGTTACTGACACACCGGGCAGTGGAAAGATTCTCCATATCTACACTATCAAAAGCCCTCATGATTTTGAATAACAATAAACAACAAATTACATTTGTATAAGGCCTTTCACGTCGAGAAGAATAGTGTGGTGATAATGTGGGGTATCAAATGCAACAGTTAATATTGTGTGTGGCAGGGCGTGCAGTGTGGTGACCCAGACCCCGGCACACTGACCTGTCAGGTGCTGAGCACAACTGCTGTCCAGCTTCAGGTCGTGGTCCTGGTCGCGGGTGGAGAAGCGCAGGCCACTGGCCGGGCTGATGGCAATGCGAAGGCTGCCGGACACAGCACTGCCGAGGCTCAGTGTGTAGTGAGTGGCCTCGCTGCCCAGGTGGAAGGGATAGTCCATGTGCTGCGTGTGGTTATCCCAGTCCTGCAGCTCAATGCGAAGGATGTGGTCTCCCTGGCCAGTAACAGCACACACCTTCTCCAAACCCAACCAGAATTCACCTGAAATGAGGAAGGCAGTAAGGAACAGGCATGTACCCAGCTATAGTGACCATCTGGGGGAGGTGAGCAGGATCTTCTCTGAGCTGAAATGGCTCCAAGGTGATACGTTTGGCAAAGGAATGTCAGAATTGAGCCCCCACTCACTCTGTGGCAGTCTCTACAACAACAAATGACTGGTCTCTAATCTAGTTCCTGAGCCAAAACAGAGAGAGCTGGGAAAACTCAGCAGGTCTGCAGCATCTATGGAGAAAGGAAAGTGAGTCAAAGTTTCGGGTCCACGACCCTTCGGCAGAACCTGAAACGTTGACTCACTTTCCTTTCTTCATAGGTGCTGCCGGACCTGCTGAGTTTTTCCAGCTCTCTCTGTTTTTGTTTCAGATTCCAGCAGCTGCAGTATTTTGTGTTTAGTTCCTGAGCCAGGTGGGGCCACGGTACTCCAGGCCACTGTTGATGACAGCACAGCCCATCGGCAGGACTTGAAAGGGCAGACAGTCTGTAAAGTGAATTCACTGTATATTTTGTGGGAGAAAATATTAACCATGCAACCAAAGAGCCACTTTGCACAAAATCCTAACACATAAAGAATATCTACATTAACAACTCGAACAAAAGATGTAGTGCGTTTATCTAAACAAGGTGACCGTGACAGATAAACCTTTATAAAATCCTGGTGAGGCCTCAGCTAGAGACTGGGTTCAGGGCTACGGAGAGAGAGCGGGGGAGTGGGGTTGATCAGGGCTATGGGGAGAGAGTGGGGGAGTGGGGTTGATTTGGAAGTTCTTTTCAAAGAGCCGACACAGACACGATGGGCCGAATGGCCTCCTTCTGTGCTGTGTAGTTCTATGATTCTATGACAGAATCATCCCAGTTAGCTCCTGTAAATCCTGCAAGCCAAAACCTAACAGGTAGGATGGTCCTTGCTGGACAAGGAGTAGGAAAGCTTGCTCTCAATTGCAAACTATGCGGTTTTAGCTGGTTGGACTCCAGCAGTTATCCCAACTCTGGTGCCTCCAAGCCTTGGTTCTGGCCAACTTGTGACTAATACTCTCTGGAATTAGGTAAGAAGGATGCATTTCCTAACTAATTCCGGGCAGAGTGCATATTCTGTTCTAAAATACAGGAATTTTCAAGCAAGTGGCATGTTTGAAACGGTTTGGTTTGGATACTCTTAAGCGCAGTGATGGGTTTCCGTGCACCAGACACCCGGTTAACCAAAAGCACATTTCTGCCCTCTCTTCCCCCCTCCCTCCATATAAGAAAGCCAGACCCTGAACCACACTTACTGTTCAAGTTGCCAAAGCCGTTTCTGTATTCCTGCCAGAGTCGGTCAAAGTTCACGGTGCCATCCATTCTGCGCTGCACAACTGTCCAGCCGCCCTCTGCCGAGAGAATATGTCACGGGAATCAGGTGTAAACTATGTAACCCTGGACCTGAGCTCCAAGTGACAGCAAAGCTGGTTACTTACCTGCAGTCATCTGGCAGAAGGCGGGGAAGGGCAGTGCTGTCCCTGGCTGGATTCTGTACACGCCATTGGCTCGCTCTCCTGCCAGATACACCTGGTCACAGTCAGAGGGCAGCTCTACGAGAAAGTGTAAAAGTGTGTGAGGATTGACTCCTCATGCTCATTGTCTTATACCAATCCAAGGAACCCAGCACCATACCAACATCAGCTAGCCATCAGCCTGGCTTAAAGTCAGCAGGACTCTTGCTCTGAGTCGGAAGGTTAAGGGTTCAGTCACAGTCTGGGCTGAAACTCCAGTGCAGTGCTGGTGGGAGCACTGCATTGTTGGGGCTGCCATCTTTTGGATGAGGCAAAAAAAAAAAGGTCCAGTCTGCCTGTTCAGGTGTTATTAAAGATCCCATGGCTTGCAGAGGCAAGTAGCTGCTGCTTAAATTCCACACCTCCAAATGGTGAAACCATTGCTCAATGGGAAGAGATGTGTGCCCGAGCTGTGGACAGAAAGATGGTGAAAATACTCTCATGCATTTCATGCATGTGTTGCCCATCAGGAAGCTTGCAGGGAGTTCCTGGCCCTACCATCCAGGTAGAGTCCCTTCAAGGAGAGAGAGCCCATTGCATTCCAACTCTCTCGCTTTGGGATTTCCATATGGAGGTGGGATGCAAGGAATTCTCAGTTTGAGTTGGATACTCTTAAGCACGGTGATGGGTTTTTTGTGGAGTCCTGTAGCTCAGTGGTTAGAGCACTCGCTTTGCAAGTGAGAGACCTGAGTTCAATTCCAGGCAGAGGGCGAAACCTTGGGCAAGTTTCCTTACTCCACACAGAGCCTAATAATAATCCCTCCAAAACCAAAAACAATAATAAATTGGTCATTTTCAATCTACGACTGTTTGTGGGACATTGCTGTGCGCAATTGGCTGCCGCGTTCGCCCACAAATATACAGTCAATTCCTCCGGACGTGAAAAGCGCTATATCAAATGCAAGGATTATTGTTATTATTATTTTGATGTGTCTACCAACCAAAACCTCCCTCCTTCCCATCCATAAAGATCCCACAGCGCTACTGAGAAAGAGAAAGGTCAACAATCCCCCAAATAAAGTTGGTCGGGGAGCGGCAGCAGGACAGCGCGGGGAGGAGCCTGGGCCTACTGACCCAGGTACTTAAACTCGACGCCGGAGCGAGTGCAGCCCCGGGGGGAGGGGAGGGGGAGGGGACGGAGCGGGGGAACTGCGACGTCATAGATTAGTTTTCAGGTGAGTGCGCGCACACAAAAAAAAAAAAAAAAAAAAACCTCTGCGCCCCCCCCCCCCCCAGGGCTCACATCAGAGCCCACTATGGTCCTGTTGGGTTCGATGCCCCAATCTGCGGGATAATGCCATCCACCTGACCGCTCGCTCCCGGTCCCCGCGTGCGCACTATGGCTGCCGCTTTGACCCGAGCCCCCTCACCCCCTCCCTCCCTCCCCCCTCCTCTCTCCCCCAAACCCTCCCCCCTCTGCATCTCTCCCGCTCTCTCCTCCTCTCTCTCCGTCCCTCTCGTCTTCTATCCCCACTTGACCCTCCCACCCCCTCCCTCTGTTCCAGTCTGGGAATCCTCCGCCGGGCTCACCGCGGCACTCGGCGTTGGCTGTCCAGCAGCAGCCACACCGACTGCCCCATTCCCCACCACACTCGCCAGCCACCCCGGACACAGACCCGGGGAGTCAACCTCTCCTCCCTCATCCCCATTCCCCCCACCCCTGCCTCACAACCTGGACCCCCCTCCCCTCCCACACACCCTTCTGTCAACCGCTCCCTCCACATCGGACTGCAAAATGTCCGCTCCCTCTGCAACAAGGCCCTGGTCATCAACGATCTCATCCTTGATGAGAACGTTGATATCATGGCCTTAACAGAAACCTGGCTCACCCCAGGCGACACCTTCCCCCTCACGGAGGCCACGCCACCCGGCTACACCTCCCACCACATCCCCCGCCCCAACCGCCGTGGCGGTGGTGTTGCCCTTATCTCAAGGACACCACTTGCCCTATCCCCCTACTCCACTGGCTCTTTCCCCTCCTTCGAGCACCTCACCCTCTCCCACCCCTCATTCCTCTCCCTTAAAATCCTCCTCCTCTACCGGCCCCCTAAAACCTCTCCCACCTTCATCTCTGACATTTCAACACTCCTCACATCTCTTTGCCTCTCCTCTGATCGCCTCATCATCCTGGGCGACTTTAACCTACACTTCACCCCCTCCTGCTCCATCTCCACAGACTTCTCTTCCCTGCTCTCCTCACTCAACCTTTCCCTACACATAAACTCCCCCACTCACAGTCACGGCCACCCACTCGATTTGGTGATCACCCGGGGCCTCAGTGTCTCGGATGTCACTATTACCGACAAGGCCATCTCCGACCACTACTTCATCTCCTTCACCACCTCCACCCCCCTCCCCACCTCCACCAGACCCACCACCATCTTCTACCGCCCTTGGAAGAAGTTACCCCCACAATCCCTAACCGATGCCTTGGAGTCCTCTGAACTCCTCTCCCTCTGGCCTTCAACCCTCACCGACCCCTCTTCTCCTCTCTCCCTCCTCCACAATATCCTCTCCTCCACACTCGATACTCTTGCCCCCATCACTTCCCGCACTGTCTCCTACTCCCGCTCCTCCCCCTGGTACACCACCCACCTCCGCTCACTGAAATGCCAGGTGCGGGCTGCTGAACGCACCTTTGTCAAATCCGGCTTAACGGTCCACCGACAAATCTGGCTGGACCTCCTCAAAATTTACCGCTCCACTCTAGCCTCGGCCAAGTCGTCCTTCTACTCCAGGATAATCCTGGAGGCGAAGAACAACCCCAGGCTACTGTTTTCCACCACATCCCGACTCCTCCGTCCCCCCCGCCACCCCGCGCAGGTCATCTCCTCCAACCTTCACTGCGAGGAGATGCTGGATTTCCTTGAATCCAAGATCAAGGGAATCCGCTCCGCGGTCACTTCCCCTCCAACTTCCACCCACCACCCACCCCTTCCCTCCCACACTCCGACTCCTACCCATCCTCCCCTACACACCTTCGTACCCGTTTCCCCACCCTCTGTCACTGAACTCATCCTATCCCTAAAACCAACCACCTGCTCCCTTGACCCCATCCCCACTCCACTCCTTATCTCCCAGCTCCATTTTCTTGCCCCACACATCACTGACATCATAAACCTGTCCCTCTCCTCTGGCTCTGTCCCCATTCCATTAAAAACTGCCATCATCACGCCCACCCTGAAAAAACCCTCCCTTGATGCGTCGCAGCTATCAAGCTACCGGCCCATCTCCAACCTCCCCTTTCTCTCCAAGGTCTTGGAAAGAGTTGTCGCCTCCCAACTGCGCTCTTTCCTCTCCACCCATTCTCTTTTTGAACCCCTTCAGTCAGGTTTCCGTGCTGCTCATAGCACAGAAACTGCCCTGGTCAAGGTCACCAATGATATCCTGACCATCTGTGACCAGGGCTCCCTCTGTCTCCTCGTCCTCCTCGACCTATCGGCAGCATTCGATACGGTCGACCACGCTATCCTACTCCACCGCTTGTCCTCCCACCTCAACCTTCAAGGCACTGTCCTTGAATGGTTTAGCTCTTACCTTTCCCACCGTCTTCACTTCGTCTCAACGAATGGCTTCTCCTCCACCCCCCGTACTGTCTCATGTGGTGTCCCTCAGGGCTCTGTCCTCGGTCCCCTCCTCTTCACCCTCTATATGCTCCCCCTGCGGTGACATCATCCGCAAACATGGGGTTAACTTCCACATGTATGCGGATGACACCCAACTCTACCTTTCCTCCTCTACTCTCAACTCCACGACCACCGATGTCCTGACAGCCTGCCTGTCCGACATCGAGTCCTGGACGAGAGACAACTTTCTTCAGCTCAACGTGCGAAAAACCGAGGCCCTCCTGATTGGCTCACGTCAGCGCCTCCGCACCTCAGGCGCTGACACCATCAGCATCCAAGGCTGCACTCTCCACCTCTCAAAGCCAGTCAGGAACCTCGGCGTTTTGTTCGACCCTGAGCTGTCCTTTCTCCCTCACATCCGCACCACAACTGGCACCGCCTTCCATCACCTCCGGAATATCGCCAGACTACGGCACTACCTCACCCCTCACGCTGCTGAAACCCTGGTTCACGCCTTTGTCACCTCAAGGCTGGACTATGGGAACTCTCTCCTCGCCGGCCTTCCCGCCACCTCCCTCCACAAGCTGCAGGTCATTCAGAACTCTGCAGCTCGTGTACTGTCCCGCACCAGGCTTTGCGACCACATCACTCCCACCCTCGCTCGCCTCCACTGGCTCCCCATCCCCCAGAGGATTGATTTCAAGATCCTCATCCTCACCTACAAGGCCATTCACGGCCTTGCTCCCTCCTACCTCTCCAACCTACTATCCCCCTACCTACCTGCCCGTACCCTCCGTTCCTCTGGCTCCGGTCTGCTCCACGTCCCCCGCCCCAACCGCCCTACTATCGGTGGTCGGGCCTTCAGCCTCTCAGCCCCGAGGCTCTGGAACTCCATCCCCCAGTGCCTTCGCCTTGCTTCCTCCCTTTCCTCCTTCAAGGCCGGTCTCAAAACCTTTCTCTTTGACCGTGCCTTCAGCTCCCCTCTCGACTCTCTTCCTCCTCCTCGCTCCCTCCCTTCCCTCCCCTCACCCTGACCATTTCCCCCCCTCTCCCTCCCTTCCCTCCCCTCACCCTGACCATTTCCCCCCTGCTCGGGTCATGACCCAACTGTGCAGCGCCTTGGGACGTCCTCCTGACGTGAAAGGCGCTCTATAAATGGAATCTTGTTGTTGTTGTTGTTGTTGGTCCCTTACTTTGTGGCTGTTTGGGGGACATTGTTGGGTGCAAATTGGCTACTTCATTTACCCACAAATACAGAGTCTATATTTTGCAGTGTTGAAGGGAACTGTATAAACGCAAGTTGTTGTCTATAATGTAAAATCCTACAAAGCCTCTGACAATCTTAATAACGTGTTACATTGAACTCAAGGATTATTACTACAGAGGCAGCAGGGTAGAGAAGCAACACCCTCCTGGAGGTGGGCGTCAATGCGAAACGTGGAAATTGACCTCATGCTCCAACAACAACTTGTATTTATATAGCACCCTCCGCGCTGGGCGGCATCTCAGAGCGCTTAACAATGACAGAGGCCGGGCCGAGCCAGGGGGAGGGGGAAAGTGACCGTAGGCGCGCTCAAAGAGGAACGACTTCAGGCATGATCTGAAGATGAGGAAGGAGGAGGCAACGTGAAGAGGTTGAGGGAGTTCCAAAGTGGCTGAAGCATACATATATATGTATGTAGTTTAGTGGTGGAGTGGAGGATTGAGGGGGCACGGAGGAGGCCGGACCCAGTAGATTAGATCGGATGCAGCGGGTGCTGCTGTGGGGAGAGAAGTTAGAGAAATAGGGAGGTGCCAAGGAATGGAGGGATTTAAACACTAGAGTGAAGATCTTGAAGTCAATCTGCTCTGTGACAGAGAATCAGTGGAGTTTGGCATGGACTGGAGTAATCGGGGTACGAAGACTGGTGCGGGTAAAAATGCAGGAGGCGGAGTTTTCAATGAGCTGAATTTTGTGATAGTGGAGATGGGGAGACAGGCGAGGAGGGTGTTAAGAGTAGTCCAGCCAAGAGGTGACAAAGGCACGGACAAGGCAGCTTTCAGGTGAGGTGTTGTCAGAGATGGGTAATGTGGCAGTGGCGGAATAAAGCGATGCTGGTCAGGGACCAGATGTGGGGGAGGAAGGATTACTGGGGATCAAACCTGACTCCTAAGTTGCGCACAGGTTCAGAGAGTTTTAAGGACAGGTCGGGTAGGTTGAGGAGGTCGGAATCAGGGACAGAAGACGTCGATGGGAGCCAAAGAGTATGGGTTCCATGTTTAACTGCAGGAAATTACAAGCTGACAGCACATCAGGGACTGGGGATCGTAGCTGAAGGTGGAAAAGTAGAGTTGAGTGTCATCCGCATACATGTAGAAGTTAACCCCGTGCCTGCAGATGACATCACCGAGAGGGAGCATATAGATGAGGAAGAGAAGGGGCCAAGGATGGATCCTTGGGGTATCTGCCCCGCAGGTGACCGGGTGGAAGCAAGAAGAAAAGCCATTTGCAGAAATGTATTGCTGGCGGTTTGTGAGGCAGGACGCAAACCAAGTGAGTGCGGTCCCACTGAGGTGGATGATGGAGGATAGGCGGTGGAGGAGGATGGTGTGATCAACTGTATCGGATGCGGCGGAGAGATCCAGGAGGACGAGGAGGCAGAGGGAACCCTGGTCACAGATAGAGAAGATATCGTTTTTGACCTTTACGAGCGCTGTCTGTGTACTGTGGGCAGTCAGGGCAGAAACCGGATTGGAGGGGTTCGAGTAGGGTGTGGAGGGAGAGGTGTGCGCGAAGTTGGTTGACAACAATGCGTTCCACAGCTTTGGCAAGGAAGGGCAGGTTTGAGATAGGGTGGTAGTGCTCAAAGTTGGAGGGATTGAGGGTAGATTTTTTAACGAGGGGGGTGATGACTGTGGTTTTGAGGGGGAGTCAGACTGATTCTGAGGAGAGAGACTGGTTAATAGTGTCTACCAGCAGTGGGCAGAGGAGGGGGAGTTGGGTGATTAGCAGTTGGGGAAGGAGGGGTGTCAAGGCAGCAGGTGGTGGGTTTCATTGTGGTGATGGTGGACAAGGGAGGAAGGAGAGATGGGGGCAAATGAATGTATGATGGAGGCCGTGGTAGGAGGGTGGGGCGGGTGAGGGAGATAGAATGCGGGTCATGGTAGGCAACACAGGGCAGAAGGTTGAAGCAGCCAGGCGGACGTTGTCAATTTTAGAGGTAAGGAAGTCCATGACCTCTTCGCACTTGGCATTAGATGTGATGATTGAGCAGCTTGAGGGGGCGCATGGAGGAGGTGGTGGAGAATAGGATTTTGGAATTATTGTTGGCCTCCAGTATGATGTTTGAGTAGTATCCAGTTTTTGCTTGCGACAGGGAGCGGCGGTAGGTGTGAAGATGCTCGAGCCACAGCTGGTGGTGAACCGCGAGGTTGATTTTCTGCGCTCAAGCAGCCGGGTTTGGGATTGTGGGACGTGGAGATAGCTGTTCTACCAGGGGAAGCAGGTGGGTTTGGAGGCAGTCCTGGATTTCAGCGGGACAAGGGAGTTGAAGGTGGAGGAGAGGCGATCATGGAGCAGGTTGACTGCTGCTTCAGGGTCGCTGTGTGTGGAAGGCCAGAGGGATAGGAGGTCTGAGGATGAGAGGGCCTTTGTGAGGGTCTCGAGGGGAAGCCTTTTCCATGGGCGGAAAAGTATGGTTGAGGTCTTGATGGAGGGGAGAGGGATGCGAGAGGAGAAAGAGATGAGGAAGTGGTCTGAAATGGTCTCATCTGTGATGGACAGGTCGGAAATGTCAAGGCCACATGTGATGCTGAAGTCGAGGGAATGGCAACGGTTGTGGGTCGGAGAGTTGATGTGGAGGGTGAGGTTTAGGGAGAGGAAGGCAGTGAAGTCTGAGGAGGTGGTGCAAGGGGAGTTTAGATGGGGAGTTGAAGTCGCCCATTATGAGCAGGCATTCTGAGCTGAGGGACAAGGAGGAGGCGTGCGGAAATATCGGGAGAGGAAGGAGCAGGGGCTTTTGAGGGATGGTAAGCTAAGAGAATTTTGAGTGAAAGGGAGGAGGGATAGTAGAGGGTGAGGTGCTCAAATGAGGAGAAGCAGCCAGAAGAATAAGGGGATAGACAGAGGGAGTGTAGTGCTTGCGAGTGTAGTGACTGTAGCAGGAGGATGCTGTCTCAGTCTCAAGAGGGAAAGCCTATAGATAAGGACTAGAGGAGCAAGGCTAGAGCTAGGGGATGACTGTATGCAGTTGGCAAGGTTCCACGTGCTAATATAAGCAGCAGTTTGTATGAAGTGGTATAGCTTCCCCAAAGTGTTGCAATAATTGAAGCTGTGCGCCTGCACTGAGCCCAGCAGCTGTCAGACACACAGTCACAATCACCTACGCAGGAGGCCACAGGAACCAGCAGCAGCTTCTGGACAGGGCTGTATGTGCAGCCACAACCTTTCCCCTACTTCCACAGCCCCTCCCACCTCCCAAACACAGAGTTTACAGCCCCCACCGGTGGAGATGAGGCTGTAAACATGAACTTTCTCCCAGTTTCCCTGCTCCTCACCACAGCTTGTGGCCAGCCACCGTGCCCCACACCCACGTGTAGTCAGTCCGCTTTTGCTGCTCAGTCTCTGCCGGCAGGCAATGGCCATCCGTGGTGATCTCACAGCAGAAGAATCTGGTCTCAGCGTACTCAGGAGGTTTTGTGGTGTGTGTGCTTGTGGGGAGTCATGGAAGGTTATGCGTGGATGGGTGTGTGTGGGGGGGGGGCACGTCCTCTCAGGGTTGGGAGGTCCTGAGTGCACAGACGATGGAGTGCATACATCAGATCAGGCTGCAATACAATCGTATCCTCCACCCCCACTGTCCACATGATAATAATCATCCTTGCTTTGATGGGGTCATTGTGAGAGTAAGACACTTACTGGATGTAGAGCAGCATCTCTCTTCCCCCCTTTATTATAATAATACTCCGAGCGAGCCATTTTCTGGATAAAGTAATTATAGGGTGTACAAGTTAAAATGTAAAGAACTTTTTATCTCAAACTCAAAACTCAATTATTTTCCTTTGAATTCTGTGACTTCTTGGGCTGTGCAGATAGGTCAGAGAAACACCCCAAAGTAACTCCCACCCCCACCCCGCCTGGCTCTCACCCCTGACACTTTTTGCTGCCTCTCTGCTGCTGGCAGTGGAGGAAAGGTCATAGATGCAGGAACCATGGAGCTCTGTGGGAGGAATGCAGTCATCCAGAACACCCAACTCTGCATAAAGTTCAGGCTGGGAACTGTGCTGTGGTCACAGCAGCTTCACCTCTGCCTCACTTGGCTCAGTGCCACTAAACTTGACATTTTAGTCTGAAAACAAAAGCAGTGTTGAGAGCTGCTCTTCTCAGCAGATACTCTTGTAAAACTTGTCAGAGGTTCAACTTTAACCCAGTTGCCTGCTGCCTTTCATAGGCTACAAATAGTTGGTCTCTGGTAGCATGTTAGTGAGCAGGACACTGAGCACTGGCTCCGAAAACAGTTAGTCACAATTTGGGAAGTAGCATTTCTGCAGGAATCAGTACCTAGGAACTCAAGGCTTTATGCTGAGGGACCACTCGGGTGATGAGTCCCCTCGGCTGGAGCAAGCAGCAGATTTTCCCTCTTATTCCAATAATTGGCTTATGGACATTCTGCCTGATGCTGCACTGAGTACAGGACATAGTGAGCGAGCTGATCATCAGCTGCTTGGACATCTGATTAGCTTTTAATCGGCACACTCCTGAATATCTTTACTTCCAGAGTATCAATCTCAGTCTTACACTCGATTCTATGTGTTTACTCCCTGGCATTGGCTTTTGTTTCAGAATCAGGGCTCCCCTCAGCTTGTGTGTTAGGTGTGCGCGGGCTGGACTTACTGTGGGGCCTGGCTGGCTCCTTGCTGCTATTCTGGGTGGGCGAGCTCTCCTCCACTCTCCGCTTGAGAAGGGATCTCCATTTGGGACTCACGTTCAGGTTGTGTTTGCCTTCTCCCAGCTGTGGTTAGATAATGGAATCAGGTTACTCAGGTGCAATTCAAACTAGTTTAGGATCTTATTTTCTCTCGTTGGGGGACTAGATGCAAGGATTTAAGACAAAGACATTTACTGTGGAAATAGAAAAAAATGAAGCAACTGACAATACAAGACACATTTGTGTCCTGCCGAAGTGTGGGAGGTGCGCGGGGCGGGCGTGCGGGGGGCGGGCGTGCGGGGGGCGGGCGTGCGGGGGGCGGGCGTGCGGGGGGCGGGCGTGCGGGGGGCGGGCGTGCGGGGGGCGGGCGTGCGGGGGGCGGGCGTGCGGGGGCGGGCGGGCGGGGGGTGGGCGGGCGCGGGCAGGGGAATCAACATGGTGTTGCACCACACCTTGCTCTGCAGAATCTGGATCTGGATGCTCTGTTTGTCCAACTGCCATTGTTGATCTTTAATTCTGGCAAAGAGCTGCTCAACACTCCTACCCTGAGCCTCCGCCATGGACTGGGGACAGAGAGACCGGTCACAGACTCACAACTCTCTGCCATTGGATACACCTTAAATAGCAAAAACTCTTCACAGCAATTACAGGAACTCTCTCCCTCAAAAGGCTGTGGATTTTGGATTCATTCAAATTTAAGACTGACTTGGATATATTTTTGTTAGTGAAGAGTATGAAGGAACATAGAGCAAAGACGTGCAATTGGAGTTGAAGTCCAGATCAGGAATGAACCAACAGTGGGAGCACCGGCCTGAGGGGCTGAATGGCCTCCCGCTGTGCCTATATGTGTTTTATAAGTGAAACCCACAGCCAATTTGCCCACAGACAGCGATATCACTGACCAACTCATCCGGAGCATTGTCGGTCAGGACAGAGCTCTCTCTTACTGAGATATTACACTGTAACCGCAGCGGCGGCTCAACCGACACAGCTCTGCTGTCAGGAGGATGTCAGTGTGCAAAGCGCCCCCGACCCCCCCCCCACCCCCCCCCCCACCGCCCCCCCGACCCCCCCCACCCCGACCCCCCCCCGCCCGCAGCCGGCGCGCGCGCACAGTCACTCACCCGCACGGCGGTGACGGGGTCGGTGGTGCGGGGCCGCACGAGGCGCTGCACTCTGTCCACCAGCGCCCGGAGACCGCGCTCCGACGTCACACTCTCCGCCTCGGCCGCCGCCGCCCGGAGCCCCGCCCACAGCCGGCGCCGCCGCGCGCTGTGCTCGTGCAGGAGGCCGAGCCGCTGCTGCAGCGCCGCCAGACCGCTGCTGTGGGAGTCCAGGCGGCGCCACAGCTCCCGCACCCGCCCCTGTGTGCGCTCCACAGTCCGCTTCAGCCCGTGGCCCAACTGCAGGAGCCCGTGAGCTATCAGCGTCACCTCCGCCCGGGCCGCCACCTGCCCGTGTCCCCGCCCCGGGGGGGAGCCCTGCCCCGGGGGGAGCGGGAGGGGGGGCCCGAGCCCGAGCCCGAGCCCTGCCCCGGGGGGGAGCGGGAGGGGGGGCCCGAGCCCGAGCCCTGCCCCGGGGGAGCGGGAGGGGGGCCCGAGCCCGAGCCCTGCCCCGGGGGGGAGGGGGGCCCGAGCCCGAGCCCTGCCCCGGGGGGGAGCGGGAGGGGGGCCCGAGCCCGAGCCCTGCCCCG
>NW_024704761.1:12625738-12683008 GCF_018977255.1 Callorhinchus milii | reverse complement strand
CTCGTCAAAACCTACCGCTCCACTCTAGCCTCAGCCAAGTCGTCCTTCTCTCCAGGATAATCCTGGAGGCGAAGAACAACCCCAGGCTATTGTGTTCTACCACATCCCGACTCCTCCGGCCCCCCCGCCACCCCGCGCAGGTCATCTCCTCCAACCTTCACTGCGAGGAGATGCTGGATTTCCTTGAATAATCCAAAATCAAGGGAATTCGCTCCGCGGTTACTTCCCCTCCAACATCCACCCACCCGCCACCCCCTCCCACCCACACTCCGAATCCTACCCATCCTCCCCTACACACTTTTGTACCCGTTTCCCCACCCTCTGTCACCAAACTCATCCTATCCCTGAAACCCACCACCTGCTCCCTTGACCCCATCCCCACTCCACTCCTTATCTCCCAGCTCCACCTCCTTGCCCCACATATCACAGACATCGTCAACCTGTCCCTCTCCTCTGGCTCTGTTCCCATTCCCTTAAAAACTGCCACCATCACTCCCACCTTGAAAAAACCCTCCCTTGATGCGTCGCAGCTATCAAGCTACCGGCCCATCTCCAACCTCCCCTTCCTGTCCAAGGTCCTGGAACGAGTTGTCGCCTCCCAGCTGCGCTCTTTCCTCTCCACCCATTCACTATTCGAACCCCTTCAGTCGGGTTTCCGTGCTGCCCATAGCACAGAAACTGCCCTGGTCAAGGTCACCAATGACATCCTGACCATCTGTGACCAGGGCTCCCTCTGCCTCCTCGTCCTCCTCGACCTATCGGCAGCATTCGATACGCTATCCTCCTCCACCGCTTGTCCTCCCACCTCAACCTTCAAGGCCCTGTCCTTGAGTGGTTTAGGTCGTACCTCTCCCACCGTCTTCATTTTGTTTCCACAAACGGCTTTTCCTCCACCCCCCGCACTGTCTCGTGCGGTGTCCCTCAGGGCTCTGTCCTCGGTCCCCTCCTCTTCACCCTCTATATGCTCCCCCTGTGGTGACATCATCCGCAGACATGGGGTTAACTTCCACATGTATGCGGATGACACCCAACTCTACCTTTCCTCCTCTACCCTCAACTCCACGACCCCGATGTCCTGACAGCTGTCTGTCCGACATCGAGTCCTGGACGAGAGACAACTTTCTTCAGCTCAACGTGCGAAAACTGAGGCCCTCCTGATTGGCTCACGTCAGCGCCTCCGCACCTCAGGCGCTGACAGCATCAGCATCCAAGGCTGCACTCTCCACCTCTCAAAGCCATCAGGAACCTCGGGTTCTGTTCGACCCTGAGCTGTCCTTTCTCCCCCACATCCGCGCCACAACTGGCACCGCCTTCCATCACCTCCGGAACATCGCCAGACTACGGCACTACCTCACCCCTCACGCGGCTGAAACTCTGGTCCACGCCTTTATCACCTCAAGGCTGGACTATGGGAACTCTCTCCTCGCCGGCCTTCCCGGCCCTCCCTCCACACTGCAGGTCATTCAGAACTCTGCAGCTCGTGTACTGTCCCGCACCAGACACCGAGACCACATCACTCCCACCCTCGCCCTCATCCTCGCCCTCGCTCGCCTCCACAGGCTCCCCATCCCCCAGAGGATCGAATTCAAGATCCTCATCCTCACCTACAAGGCCATTCACGGCCTCGCTCCCTCCTCCCTCTCCGACCTACTATCCCCCTACCTACCTGCCCGTACCCTCCGTTCCTCTGGCTCCGGTCTGCTCCACATCCCCCGCCCCAACCGCCCTACCATCGGTGGCCGGGCCTTCAGCCTCTCAGCCCCGAGGCTCTGGAACTCTATCCCCCAGTGCCTTCGCCACTTCCTCCCTTTCCTCCTTCAAGGCCCGTCTCAAGACCTTTCTCTTTGACCGTACCTTCAGCTCTCCTCTCGACTCTCTACCCCCTCCTCGCTCCCTCCCTTCCCTCCCCTCACCCTGACCATTTCCCCCCAATGCTCGGGTCCTGACCTAACTGTACAGTGCCTTGGGACGTCCTCCCGACGTGAAAGGCGCTCTATAAATGGAATCTTGTTGTTGTTGTTGTTTTCCTCCTCCCTGGAATCATAGAATTATACAGCACAGAAGGAGGCAATTTGGCCCATTGTGTCTGTGCCGGGTCTTTGAAAAGAGCTTCCAAATCAACCTCACTCCCCCGCTCTCTCCCCATAGCCCTGATCAATCCCACTCGCCCCGCGCTCTCCCCATAGCCCTAATCAACCCCACTCCCCCGCTCTCTCCCCATAGCCCTGATCAACCCCACTCCCCCGCTCTCTCCCCATAGCCCTGATCAACCCCACTCCCCCGCTCTCTCCCCATAGCTCTGCAAACTTGTCCTCCCCAAATAATTATCTACTTCTCTCTTAAAAGTTGTTATCGAATCGGTTCCCACCAGCCTTTCAGGCAATGATTCCAGATCCCAATAACTCGCTGTGTGAAAACATTTCTCCTCACCTCCCGTGTTTTTTAAAAGCTATTTTAAATCGGTGTCCTCAGGTCACCAACCCACCCGCCATAGTTTCTCCTTGTTCACTTTCCTTCATAAGTTCCAAAATTTCCATTACGTCTCCTCTTAACCTTCTCTGCTCCAAGGAGAGTATTCCTCGTATCTCTCGCCTCACTGATAACTGAAGTCCCTCATTCCTGGTACCATCCTGGTGAATCTCCTTTGCACACTCTCCAATGCCTTGACATCCTTCCTAAAGTGTGGGGCCCAGAACTGAACGCTAAAGTAAACATTTGAGGGGACAATGTCCAGTCCTTCCCAGTAAACTAATACTAAATCTCATCAAATGCTTGGGACAGAATAACTTATTGAATGGCTTAAATCAAACAAATAGTATAAGGTTTACAGACCAAAACATCTGTGAATTTTAGTGAAAAGCAGGCATGTTACCAGAGGAAGCTAATATGAGATGTGGGCAAAGTGCTTTAGATTTTAATTGGAAGTTCTCAAACCTTAACTATCAGGTAATATGGATTATTCCCAAAAGCATTTAATAAGATTACATGTTAGTTGTTGATAACTATCTTGGCCACAGAAAACACATTCAAGGAGAGGCTGATAGACTGAACCCGCACCATCTCATGTTGCATTCCTCAGGGCTCTGTCCTTGTTCCCCTCCTCTTCAATATCTGCAGACATCATCCGCAGACATGGAAGTAACTTCCACATGTATGCGGATGACACCCAACTCTCTCTCTGCCCCCACCCTCGACTCCAGGACCCACTGCTGTCCTGACAGAATGTCTGTCAGACATCAAGTCCTGGATGGGAGCGAACTTTCTACAGGTGAACGTCAACAAGACCGAGGCTCCTGATTGGCTCCCGTCAGCACCTCTTCAGGGCTCTTATGGGAAATTTATGATAAACCTCTTTTGGACCACACTTTGAATAGCAGATCATCCAGAACTCTGCAGCCCGTGTCCTCTCCTGCATCAGGCCCCGTGACCCTGTCACCCCCCTCCTTGTCCGACTCCACCGGCTTCCCATCACACAGAGGATACAGTTCAAGATCCTGGTCCTCACCTTCAAAGCCCTCCATGGTCTTGCTCCCCCCAACTTCACTGACATCCTAACCCCCTACCATCCTATTTGCTCCCTCCGCTCAGCAGATTCCAGCCTCTTCACGTCCCCCACCTCGCCCGCTCCACCATTGGCAGGCGGCCTTCTGTCACTCTGCCCCCACCCTCTGGAACTCCATCCTGCAGTCTCTCCGTCTCGCCCCCTCCCTTGCCACCTTCAAGACTCTCCTCTTCAACCGTGCTTTCAATTTCCCCCCCTGCCCTCCACCCTCCCCGGGTCCGTAACTCTGTGCCCAGGGCTTTAGGACATCCTCCTGACGTGAAAGGCGCTTTACAAATGTAATTTTGTTGCTGTTGTAATACTTGTGGATAACTGACTGAGCAACATTACTAAAATCTTGAAAGGAATCGCAAATGTGACAGGAAAGTAGTATTTAATTTATAAGGAAATGAGAAAATTGCAATGAGTCAGACCAGAAGATATGAAAGGAAATTTGGATTTTTCAACCAAGTAGTACACAAACCATGGAATAGTGCGAGTGAGTTTCATCAATTAGTAGGTTCTTCCATTCCCAACAATGCTATGAAAGATGAGCTAATCAGCGCAGGCATAGATCTTTAAAGGTTGAAAATACTTGACCAACTTTATCAAATTCTGAAATAACACTGAAGAATTTGGAGAATAAGAAATAACAGTGGTTGCAACTTACATGGATTTTCAAAAGTATTTGATCTTAGAGGCTTGTGGCAATGATTATGATATTAAACAGGAAATATTGTTTTGAGGACATGGAGACATTTGGAGGTCAGATCACAAACAGTAGAGGAATGTTCATAAATTCTAATTTGAGTAACAGAATTCAGTTACATTCTTGGAGGTTTTGCCTGGTTGGGAAGATGAAATAAATCAGGGTGAGTCCAGGAATATGGCTTACACAAGGTCTATTGGAAGGAGCAGCTCAATGAGTTCAATACCTTTTCTCATGCTGTACTTTTATCATTTTCAATTTCACAGACACCCATTAACACTTACTGAAGTTACAGGAGATACACATCAGTTACAGAACATGAACATTTACTTTACAGGCAAGTTATGACATTACAGTTACAAAGCTATTGTGGGTGAAGCACAGTAATGTTTCACCTACTTTTCTGGCGGTTTTAAATAAAAGATTTGAACAAGAATTGGCTGCAATAATGTATCCTTTCATAAGTTAGAACTAAGTGAAGTTAGTGCCTAGGTTTATAACATGAGCTGTACCCGAAGGCACTAAATTAGTTGTGGCATGTGCGAGCTTTGGAGTTTCAATGGAAACATGCAGGTGATTCAGGAATTATGAGATCATTTACAGCCAAAATAATTTGAGAATGAAGTTGCTTTCAATCTCACACCCACTTCAAATAATTCTGTACAACTGTAGAGCACAACAGATTCCCAGCAAGTGGAATGCAAGAGAATGGATAAAAAAAAAAGACACCAGATTGTAGAACGACTTCACACCAAAGGCAAGATTTTTCTCTGGTAACTGCAGTTTCATTTTTAATTTACAAAATGAAAAAAGGTGGCAATTCAGAACAGGTCAAACAGCATCTGAATAGAAAAACAAGAATGCCTGAGAATGGCAAAGCTGACAGGGATTTGCTGACACACCAACTCTAGCATTTCCAGCAATTGGTTATTATTTAATTGACCAACATTTAATTTTCAGCATGCTGCAGAACTCAGGTACATAGTTTGGTTGGAAAGTCTCAGTAGCTCCACATATACTGATGTGTGCACAGTTTAAAAAAAAAAGTCAACATTTGGAAGCCCTTAGCCTGAAGGTCAATTTAATTCAAACTCAAATTACACGAGGAGTAATACAAGACAACTGAAAATAAGCTTTAAAAATGTACACACTGCACTTTCTACATAAATAGGAAGAAACCAAGCATTTAGAGTTCTGTTAACAGCACAATTGTAGAACAGTTAAATCTGATTAAATACTGTGCACATCTCAAGCTACAAACTGAGGTTTAATGTCACGGGTGAAACGATTCTCTTTATGATCTCACTTTGTTGTCATTCTAAGGCTAATGATGCAGTTTTACCACACGTCTCATGCTTTAATACTCAGGCTGGGGCTGCTCTTCCACTTGATGCTTATTAATATTATCAATCCATTTACAACAAGTGTGCAGTTTGATTTGATCACTATCCTCTCCCACTAATATTACATAACTATTGAAAGTCTAGAAAACCTTGTAAGGCTTGCCAGTGTTGCAGGGCTCATCTTTCCTCTCTTCTTTCTAAAATTCCAGACTCAATTAATGCTGCTTTATACCGTTGAAGGCAGCCAAGAATGCTTTTTACAAACCCCTTGGAGAGGGGAAAGAGTGGAAAGCCTATATCAGGGTAGCCAAGCTTCTCAGGAAGGAAGCTCCTGTAACTCTTTCGCCTCCTCTTTGGCTTCACGACAGACTGTGATGAATTCTTTTGTTCAGGAGTTAAGTAGGAATTCTCACATGAACCCTGTTGCTGCTCAGCATCTGTGTCGGGGCCTGCTCCAAGTACATCCTGTTGCTCATCGTACACATTAAATTCAAAACCATCCACTCCAGATTCCTTAACCTCCTGAACAGATTTGGAGGATATCTGTCCTACAGAAGCTGAGGGATGCTCTGACTTGCTATCTACTATATCAGAATGGGAG
Organism: Callorhinchus milii; assembly: GCF_018977255.1. Classification (NCBI taxonomy): domain Eukaryota; kingdom Metazoa; phylum Chordata; class Chondrichthyes; order Chimaeriformes; family Callorhinchidae; genus Callorhinchus; species Callorhinchus milii. The sequence goes on along the minus strand of NW_024704761.1, from coordinate 12,676,814 downwards.
ACCTGTGGGATGATTTCATTGCTCAATTCTGTGCTTCTTTGAACCATTTCATTGATTTCCAGCCAAGACTCCATTCTATACCCAAGGCGCCACCCGTTGCTAGAGAAATGCTCCCTTACTTCCTGCTCAAATATTTCAACAGGTCTCTGAATCATCTGCGTCATAGATTGCACCAGTTTTATGAGGGCCATCTCATTGTAGCAACGACTGTTCTCGTATCCTTCTTGTAAGCCTCGGTCACTATCAAACCCAGCCTCGTTGTAATATGGCTCATTCACAAGAATTAATCCTGGAAGACAACACGTATGGAGTATTAAACAAAAGAACATCTTTACACAGGTTCAGGTCAGGGCTCACACTGACATTTTCAACCCAGTTGCTAGTTTAATGCACTATGTACATTCCTATACAAGCACTGAAAATTGCAGTAATTTCAGAAGTTAAACGTTAATAGAATTTGACAGCAACACATTACAGAGGTAGTTTTGACTTCTGTTTTTAAAGCAGGAAGGAATGTTTCGCCAGCATACAGCCATTGGTGGAGGCAATATAATCAATATTTTATTACACATTGACATCAAATTTGTTAAGACAAGTCATGATATTGTGTAAGAAAAAAGTTCTGTCAATCACTAACCCCATACTTTAGGAATTAGAATGGCGTTAGGTCTAGTTACAAGACTACTGCAGGTTTGAAGTACTCAAAATGGTTTGTGGAATGATGCAGATGTTGGAATTGCCATGCAAATTACACAAGCAAACATGGACAAAATCTTAAATCCTTCAACCAAAATGAAGCAGCTAGAGCCTGGTTCAAGTTTTTTGAAAATTTTGATGTATCCTCCAGCACTCTGATTTACAATGCCTCAATGTGGGACGTCAATCTATTATTTTAACACCAACCTTGTATTGATATGAGCACTTGGAGAAGGCTAGATTTACTTGTCCATCGTTCGGTTCCCTAAATCAAACAGATGACAAACCATTAAACTGAGAAAAGTGAGCCATAAAGTAATCAAAGGTTTCAACAGGAACAAAGACCACTGAATATATTCATGGGGGGGGGGGGGGGGGAGGGGCGGAGCATGTGGTCACATTTCAAGCCCTCCAAGTCCCAATCATTCACAACTTTCTAAACATTAACCCTGCCTAGATCAGGTATCACTAAATTTAACTTCTTTCCCTCTTCCTCAAGTGCATCATTAAAACCCAGAGACCCTGTTACTTCTCTCCAAGTGTAATGACAACAGTCATTAGGAGGCTGCCAAGTGTGGATTTGAGTTCTGAACAAATGGATAGCTGACGCCATGACTCTGCTTGAGGCATCCGGCTTCACATCAAATGCATGAGAGATCTCAAAGCAGCTTTCAGTGCACAATGTCCTTTAGCCCACAGGCTAGAAATCCATTGTATATCTAGCCCACAGGCAGTACATACATTATACACTCTCCAACAGTGATAACTAATTGGAAATGAAGCTTCAGCACAGCTACTGACCACTGTGCACGGAGTCACTAAATCCTGCGCACAAGAGCACGAGCTCACAAACCTGCACTCTTCCAACATCTGTCATCGAAGCTTTACTCCCAAGTCTTTGGAGAAACTTCTGTTAGCCATTCTGCCCTCTCCATTCAGGACTACCTCCTGCTCCTTCCTCCCAGGCACATCTCAAGATGTAACTCTTTTTGGCAATCTTTCCCTTCCCACTCCCTTGGCTCCCACTCCAAGTTTGCATGCCCATTCAGTTTTGTAAAGCGCTTTGAGATATTCTCCCAGCATAAGACTCTTACATAAATATAAATTGTATTGTATCTACTTCAGCATAGTGGAGGGACCTCAAAGCAACTTCAATTGCTTGAGATCCAAGTCCAATGTTCTACCAGGTTTGGTCAAACATGGATTACAGATCCTCATGTAATGAACTTTGGGATAGAGATTAAGTCATTGAAGGCCATCTCTTTGTTGCAAACGGATTAATATTGGTACATTTTGTCTAACAATTCTACCCTCCAGCTGGTCCGGAATCTCATATGTCCTGATGCACAGATTTATGAAGGAGAACTATTCAGACGTAATATATATGAATAGTTAGTTGCAATGAAATTTTAGTCTGTCTCATAGTCTGTCCTTCTCAAAACAAAGATCTTTTGCTGAATATTAGCACAATTCCAAAGAACTGTTTTCAAGCAGAAGTTGACATCCATCGTGATCCCAATAAATACAATGAGATACAAATCAACTGTGAAAGATGTTTCACCTACCAATTAATACCTTTGAGGTCTTATTATAAAACGGAAGAGGGCAAGGGAATTGGAATAAATGACAGACACTAGGATTAAACATGGAGCTAAATTACCAAAATTTCAAATACACTCCTACGTGAAATAAAGTGAACTCTGAAAGACTCGACAAGAATAGCCAAATGCAGCTGTGCTGGATCCTTTCCTTTAAATGCAAGCAATTGCAAGTAGCTCAGCTACTGGTGCAGTGAAGCTTTGGTAACTTTACCCCACGGGTGTTAACCCTAATCCTACATTTACCATTGCGAAGTCCATTGTTCAAGAAGGTGAATGGACACAAAATCCCCATTTGAGTACAACACTACACCTAACAATTACAGGTTCCATTTTCTTGCCTCACATACCTTTCCAATCCACGTGCCGAGTAGACTGACGCACACCTTCCCATTATCATACAGGTTGGGGTTCAGCCGTCCACTGCACTGTGAAATATAACGGAATAGAGGAGGAACTGCAGGATAAACATTGGGAAGCTGGATATCAAAGAGGAACAAGCCATCATCATATGGAGTGCGTGTCGGACCTTTGATCAGTGCTGAGAACAGATCCTGTGCAAAGAGAATAAGGGACTGAGATGAACCCAACCAAATGCTTCCAATATAGTTATATACATGGTTAATTTCCACATTTGTATTAATACAAGTAATAAAATCTCAACATTTCTCAGTTTTAAACAAGCTGTAATTGGAGTTTAATGCACAATTGTTGCAGTGGCAACTCTTCCGTGGAAAAGTGAAAGATCAACAAGATCACAGCAGAAGTTCAGGTTAAGCATATTCTTCCTTCAGTCAATACTGCAACCTTCTCGTTACAGCATCAGTCTGCTTGTTTTTTAAAAGGAGTCTGGTATCTTGCCCTTAATAACCTTTTGGTATGTATTCCAGGTGTTGATTCTCCACTTGTGTGAAGGAAACTTCCAAGAATCTGTCCTAAATTTGCCTTCACACGCGTGAACCCATACCGTGTATCACTGCTGCTGCCTTAGCTTAAAGTAATATTGAAGTCAACTTTATCCTCTTATCCTCAACAAGATGCCCCTCAGAGGATTCTCTTCATGAGGCTAGCCATTACTACAGCTCATCTTTCAACACTGGAGATCAGCCACTTTTGTTACAGCAGCACGAATTATACACACAGTCCTCTAGATCCAACTGAAGCAGGACTTCTGGAGATCTCAATTGAAGTGACTGCCATGTAGCCCAGCACCCTGATAGCTTGTTTACTGGTGCATTGGACATAGTGAGCAATGAGTTAACTAATACAAGTCGTCTTTCGAATTCTCCTTGGCACTTCTATCTACCTTTCTTGGATCAGTTTTGAACTTCATTTACCAGTTTAGATATATCTGTTGAGCTCATTGCAAAATCTTTGCTTCTTTCTCCAATTTCACAATTCCCCCTAGCTTGGCGTCATCTGCAAATGTAACTATTTTGCACTGGATCTGTGCAACCAGGTCACTGATGCATACTAGAAACAGGAGTCAAAACAAGAGTTGTACCAAACACATCACTCAATATCTCCTCTCCCAGCTAATTTCAATCTAGCTTTCTTCCATTTTGATCTAGATCCCTTGATTCCCATCATCTGGGTATGGATTCCTGTCCACACGTCTTAGCTTTAATATCCACTGACAATTTGTAAAGCAGTCTTATGTTGTTATGCAGTACTTCTTTTAGGAATCTGGGTACATGACCTCATATAACTGCCCTGCAAAGTTGGGATGCAAACTCATTCACAACATTTCTGTGGCAAGAGCCTTCTATTTCAATTATTCTATTAGTTTTCTAATATTGCGATGGATTTGTAGTTGCCAGATTCTGGGTCACCATCGTTTACTATTGAAACCATGATTGCTGGTTTCTAGTCTGTCAGAATCTCCCCAGTGTTCACCGACTTACTCAAAATATCTAAAAAAAGAACTTTAGATGTTGGGCCATTACTTGCCATTCTGTCCTCAAAGGTTTTAACCATGATGCCATCAGGAAGCGAGGTAGCCAGAAGTGCCATCTCCTTTCTCACAGTGCTAAAAAATTTCCTTGGATCTGCTGGCTGGAATTCCATTTTTTTGAATGCATGACTGTCTGTAAATAAAATGCAGAATGCACTGTAACATTTGGTTGCCTTTATTACTGAAACAAAAACATATTTATATACAGAACACAAGGAAAGCTTTTTCTGGAGAGCCTTATGATTAGTATGATAAATACTATAACCATACAAATTCAAATATTTTCTTGCAAATCTAATTCAACTAGTTGTCTTTTGAAAATGCTCTTAAATTAGCTGACGAGTGGCAGCCAAACACTATGTCCAACAAAAATATTGAATTCCTAAAAAAAATACAATGAATGATCTGAAAGAAAAGCATTGAAATCTAATTAGTTCTTTAAATCCAAATTCACAACAATGTTTAATTCTCTGACCTGCTAAAAGGTACCCAGCCCACCTCTTCCATTACCATCTCTTTATACCTGCTCTTTGTATCAGCTTGGCTCAGTGTTTACCTCTAGGTAACATTGCTTTGCACATAAACTGCCCAAATACCCAGTGACTATTCTTACTCCAATTACATGTAAAGTACTCTGAGATGGACCACATTATAACTTGCTGTATCAAATGCAAAGAACTACAGCAGGAATGATGCAACAAATTTATTGAAGGGATCCAATTTGGGAAAATTAGAAATTTGGGTACTTATTGTAAACTTGCCCCCCACCCCAATCCTTCCCTCCTCTTCCCCAAAGATCTGCAAACAGGAAGGAGCAAAAGCTGCCGGTAGCAGAGCTTAGCATCTTACAAAGATCGCAGAAGATATACAGGGTGAGGGTGACCAAAAAGGTGTGTTATCTACCCTATTATCTAAAAAATCATGGAATCATAGAATATTACAGCACAGAAGGCCGTTCAGCACATTGTGCTAGCTCTTTGAAAGAACTAACCAATCAGACGCTGTTTCCTCATACGTAATTTTTCCTTTTCTAATTCCCTTTTGAAAGTTGTTATTGAATCTGTTTCCACCACCCGTTCAGGCAGTGCATTCCAGACTATAACAACTCTTGTGTGAAAAGATTTCTCCTCTGGTTCTTTTGACAATGATCTTAAATCTATGTCACTGGTTACTGACCCATTGGTCAGTGGAAACAGTTTTTTCCTATCTATTCTATCAAAAACCCTCATAATTTTGAACACCCGTATTAAATATCCCCTTAACCTCCTCTGCTCTAAGGAGAACAATCCCAGCTTCTCTAGTCTCTCCACATAACTAAAGTCCCTTATCCCTGGTACCATTCTGGTAAATCTCCTCTGCACCCTTTCCAAGGTATTGATATCCTTCCTAAAGTGTGGGGCCCAGAATTGGACACAATGCTCCAGCTGAGGCCTAACCAGTGACTTATAAGGTTTATAAATAAGCCTTATATATAAACGGCTATATATTTATAGCTTTATACTCCATGCCTCTATTTATAAAGTCAAGGATCCCATAAGCTATTTAACAGGTTTATCAACCTGTCCTGCCACCTTCAAAGACCTGTGCCTTCAGCTCCCCTCTCGACTCTCTACCCCCTCCTCGCTCCCTCTCTTCCCTCCCCTCACCCTGACCATTTCCCCCCTGCTCGCGTCCTGACCCAACTGTACAGCGCCTTGGGACCTCCTCCCGACGTGAAAGGTGCTCTATAAATGAAATCTTGTTGTTGTGTATGTGAAGCCCCAGGTCTCTATGCAATTGTACCCCCTTTAAAACTACCATTTAGTATATATTGCGCTCCTCATTCTTCCTCCCAAAATGCATCACCTCACACTTAAGAACATGTTAAGTCCCAAACTATACACTGTATCCCGAGATATTATTTTCTAGCAGAAATCTATCTAATTTGTTCTTGAAATAAATTAAATTTTCTGCTTCCACCGTCTCCCTCGGGAGCCTGTTCCCTAAGTTTACTACTCTCTCACTGAAGGTAGTGTTTTTGCAGATTTGTTCTCAATTACCCTCTTCATCTGATACTACTGTTCAGTACAACCCCTTAATCATTTTGGTTGCCCTCCTCTGTATCCTCTCAATTGCTGCAATTGCTCACCTTTTATTATTGCGGTGACCAGAACTGCACAGAGTATTCCAAGTGTGGTCGCACCAGGGATTCATAAAGTTGCAGAATTATCCCACTATTTCGGCTCAATATTGCCCTTTTAACACAGGCCATTATCTGGTTTGTGTTACTCACTGCTACTGAGTACTGTTACGATAGCTTTACTTTATTATCAATCAGGATTCCCAGGTCCTTTTCATTTTCCATACAGATTATTTTCTTACCATTTAAATAATAGTCACTTCCTAGGTTTTTTTTGTCCCCATGTGAAGCACTTCGCATTTCTCTACATTAAATTTCATCTGCTATTGATCTGCCCAATTCCCACTACATTTGCTGCAATACCTTCATTAGCCTCTCCGTTATATCATCAAAAAACTCAATAAAGTTTCCCCACCACCGACGTTAGGCTGACTAGCCTGTAGTTACCAGGTTTATTCTTCTCACCTTTTTTGAACTGAGGAGTAACATTTGCAACCCTCCAGTCCCCGGCCACTATCATATCCAAGGAGGATCGAAAGATTGCGGCCAGAGCCTCCATTATTTCCACCCTAACTTCCGTCAGTAACCCAGTATGCATCCCATCCGGACCAGGTGACTTTTCTATTTTGAGCGCTGCTAACCTTTTAAGTATCTCCTCTATCTATTTTTATCCTATCCATTTTCTCTACCTCCTCCTCCTTTAATGTGACATCATTATTTCTTTAGGACTTATTAAGACATTATAATGGTATCAGGACTTTTTGGTCACCCTCACTTCAGCAATACAAGTTTGTGCAATGCCCATCTAGACACATTACAACATTGTAAAAGTATAGCATCTCGTGCACCGTGTGTCAATGACACCCCAATGCCTCCTGCACTGCACATCAGTGTTTTCTGATACTTTGCAGTGGTTGCCAACCACCACACCAGATTCATACATACAATCACTAAGAATGCAGTATTTCAGACACTGATCAGTGATAGTACACAGCCTCTTTTATTGGAAGGAAAATTATGAAAGTAATGGCAAATATGACATGTACTTTGAGTCATCTTACCAGGCACCGATTCGAGTACAGAAAAGATCTCTCCTTTAGCACTAGTGAAGGTCACACCAGGTTTGCAACTCTGTTGGCAGAGCACAGGTGTATCACTGGACCACTCGGACTTCAATGGAGTCTGTACCTCTGACTTTTCTTCCTTCTTTTCAGTTTCCATCACGGCCTCCATCTTTTCTTCCTCCACAATAGCCACATTGTCCAGAGTCTTCTTGAGAGTCTCCTGTAGCTTTTTGATGTCATCTCGGAATTTCTTCTCCTTGGTCTGCTTCTCCGGTTCTATGGTCGGGGAAGTTGCCGAACCAGTTAGCAGTTGCTCCACAGTCATATTCTTTAGGCTTTCCAAAATCTTGATGGCTTCTTTTATCTCATGAAAGCCTTTGGGAGAACCATCCTTGGTACACTTCTCAAGTGAACATGCACCACTTGAAGCAGCTGCTGCTGGTAGAACCTGGTCCCCTTCAATATTATTATCTTGTGATTGACCTGATGATTCTATTGCAATACTCATGTCTTCACCCATCTTTCCGTTTTCATCCTCTGTAAGACCATCATCAGTTTCCCAGCTATCACTCTCATCTTCCCATTCATCAGATGTTGCTCCACTTGAGCTGCCGTCCACAGAATCCAAGTCCGACTCCTCAATGTCAGACTCCACATTGTACAGATGCTGCAGAAACAATGCAAATCAAAGTTAAAAACATCAACATTTAAAACTACATGTTCTGGTATTGCACTCACTTTAGGTTACGGCCTGGGCCAACAGAAACGTGCGGGGGCAGTTTGTCCGCTACAACGGTCCTCGGCCACGACAAACCCGCTACAAACAGCCCCTCGGGTGCTAACCTTTACACACAATGCGCTCGGCCCCAGACCTCTCACGCTGTTTGCTCGATGCTGCTACCATGGCCAGAGCGGCTGCGATCGTTTATGCACAGCGCTGTGAATTTTGGGATCGCAGAAGTGGCGTGTGCGGGAAATAAACCTCGATAGGAAAAGCAGCTGTGTCACACACTACTGCAACACATTCTTGGTAAGTGCTGCACTATTTAATTCAAATACTTAGTATTTTAAACAACTACATTTTCAGGAAATGTATAGCTATAGTTCAATCCGGATTGTTTCTCTTTTTAGGTTGGAGAATACAAAAATGTCCCAATGTTTTTGTAAATCCTGTGAGGAAGCCAAGTGGCAGCACATCTCAATTTCTGTCTGTCCCTCAGATAGAACTGTACTCTATCCAGAAGACCTTACGAAGAAGGGGGGGCAGGTGTTTTGCCACATTTGCTGCCACACAATTGACCACGTTCACAAGTTCACTGTTGATGAGCATATGAAACCTCAGGAACATTGGGATTGTAAGGCAGCAGCAATAAAGAAAAAACATGAAGGTAAAATACTTTTGATGTGTGTGTATATATATAGAATATTAAATGAAAATGTATCATTATTTGCTTTAATTTACAAAGAAAATCTTGATTTGTATGATTATAAATGTTAATCTCCTTCCTTTTTGATTGAATTTTAAAAGTACATAAACAACCATTGCAAAGAAAAACAAATAGACAGAACATTTCTAACAACAAATGCATCATGAAGATCAATTTTAATGTTTTCCTTTCTAGGTGGATCTGGACCTCAAAGACAACTTGGTCTGACAACCTGCATTAAAAGATAATAGAGCAGAAAATTGGGGAGAAGCCTCTTTGTATTGGAGTAGAATCAAACACCCCACTGTGTCACAAGCTCTTCTAAGAGTCTTAAATGTAAAACAAGTTAACTGTGATAAAGTGCTTGTCACAGACAGCGCAAGCTACATGAACAAAGCCAGTACTGTCGGGATTGTTTCTTCACACAATACATATTATATACATTGCCCATCTTCTGAACTTCATCTTGGAAATTTGACCTGTAATACTGGAGGACTTAAACACAGTGGAAGTCTTCTGCCAAAGTCCAATGCACTGGCATCAGTACTTGGAATTTATGGAGACAAAGGGTGGAATTAAACCACAAATGCCAGTCTTTGCTGTTCAGATGCGTTGTTGATCCTGGGTGAAGGCTGTTGAATATTTGTGTGAGTACTTGCCTGTCTTGGCAGAATTGCTTCAAGGAATGACATCCGAGGCCTTAGCCTCTGCAAAAAAACTGGAAATGCTCTTGAACAATAATGCTGCAGAGTTGCCAGCCCAAGCAACCTTTGTCACAGAGCATTCATCTGAGCTCCTAAACCTCACTGAAGAATGTCAGTGTACTTCCATCTGTACTTACGGGAGCAAAATTTATATTTGTTAATTGATTTCTCTGCCACTGCTGGAGCACAGGAGTACAGACCAAAGACAGTGAAAAGTTGGCAGCCTGTTCTGAGAGTGAGAGGCATGTGTCAGCCTTTTCCAGAGAATCATGCGAGACAGCAGTGAAAAGGTGGGACTGATTTTGAAAAAGCATCCGTTAATTGCTACCTATAAAGCAGTTCGTATTTTTGTTCCTCTCCAGCTAGCAACACTGGATGCAGAAAAACAAGAACAAAATTACATGTGTATGGCACCTTTCACGTCAGAAGGATGTCCCAAGGCCCTGAACAATCAGTGTTTTGAACCCGAGCTGGAGGTCAGGATCGGGAAGGGGGGAGGGCAGGGGAGAAGGAGGGTGACCGAAGGCACGGTCGAAGAGGAGGGTCTTGAGATGGGTCTTGAAGGTGGCAAGGGAGGGGGCGAGACGGAGAGACTGCAGGATGGAGTTCCAGAGGGTGGGAGCAGAGTGGCGGAAGGCCCACCAGCCAATGGTGGAGTGGGCGAGGCGGGGGAGGTGAAGCAGGCCGAAGCCCGCTGAGCGGAGGTGGCGAATAGGATGGAGGGGGTTAGGAGGTCAGAGGGGTCGGGGGGAGCAAGACCATGGAGGGCTTTGAAGGTGAGGAAAAAACCAGTAAAACACTGGTTAGGCCTCAGCTAGAGACTGTGTTCAGTTCTGGGCCCCACATATTGGGAAGGATGTCAAGGCATTGGGGAGGATGCAAAGGAGATTGACCAGGATGGTACCAGGAATGAGGGGCTTCAGTTATCAGGAGAGACTAGAGAAGCGAGGATTATTCTCTTTGGAGTAGAGAAGGTTAAGAGGAAACTTAATAGAAGTTTTGGAACTTATGAGGGGATTCAATAGGATGAACAAGGAGAAACTATTCCCACTGCCGGGTGGGTCGGTAACCTAGGACATCGATTTAAATAGTTGCTAAAAGAAACAGAGGGGAGGTGAGGGGAAATGTTTTTTTTCACAGCAAGTTATTGGGGTCGGGAATGCGTTGCCTGAAAGGCTGATGGAAGCTGATTTGATAACTTAAGAGAGAAGTAGATAATTATTTGGGGAGGACAAGCTTGCAGCGTTATGGGGAGAGAGAGCGCAGGGGAGTGGGGTTGATCTATGAAAACCAGTACTGAGAATTTTTTTGTTTCTGTGAAAATTTGATTTTGAAAATTTTAATTTCTCTGCAAACTGTTGAAACTGCATTTTTGCATCTTTTGAAAGGTGGCAGGACAGGCAGATAGAGCTGTTAAAAAAAGTTTTAAAAGTTTGGGGTTTAGATCAATGCCAGGGATCAGGAAACTATTGACCCTCAATTTCAATCTACACTCTGTGATAGCACATGGCCGAAGCAGAGGAACCAGGTCCTCTAACGTAAAAAAAAATCAATTTTTAAAAAAAAAACTTAATTTCCTCTCAGCCTCAAAGCGAGAATGGAAACTTTTTCTGGTTAAGCCATTGGTCAAATAACAGCTTTTAAGAGAGAACTGGATAGGTATCGGGGGAAGACGGGTTTGTGGGGTTATGGGGAGAAAGCTGGTGATTGGGGTTAATAAAAGTCAGTTGCTCTGTCAAACAGCCGCACAGACTCGATGGGCTGAATGGCCTCCTTCTGTGCTGTAACATTCTATGAATCTATGAATTGGTTTGCAGAGGTTAAAAGTTGCTGCTCAAGCTCCACACCTCCAACTGGTGAAACCATCGCTCAATGGGAGTGAATATGTGGATATGTGTCCGAGCTGTGAGCAGGAAGATAGTGGTAATGCTCTCACGCATTTCATCCTGGCTCACATGGGAGTTCCTGGTACCTGCCATCCACATAGTGAGGGCTTGTTTGATGTCAAGTGACTGTCCTCCAGGAGGGGGAAGTGAGGAGAGATGGGGAAGGTAAGCAGGGTCTGAGCCCAGCTCGTCGGAAGGACTTGGAAGGACAGACCAGTCACTGCGGGAAGGCCCACTGAGCTCCTGTTAACTCTGCAAGCCAAAGTCCTCACGCAACGGTGGACAACCTGTGGCCTGCAGAGCATCAACCCCCAGCCCGAACAATCGCGCAAGTCTAAGTAAGTTTGTGTTCGAGTTGTAGTGTGTGTTCAGTTTTTTCTCAATCATATATTTGTGGATTTATCTCATGAATCAAAAAATATTCAATCAAGAAAATTTATTTTGTTGGACGACCATACAGTCCTAACAGTAAGGTGGTCCTAGCTTGACGAGCAGTGTTTAACAGACTTAACAGCTTAATAGACAGCGTTTTCAATGGCAGGCTATGCTGTTCGACTCCAGCAGTGTCCCAACAAACACTCCGGTGTCCTCATGCCTTGGTTATTGCCAACCTTTGTTTCATACTCTCTGGAATTAGGTAAGCAAGTTACGTCCCTCCAGAGAAAGAATATGCAATACACTCCAAAAAATCTCAGGTATTTCCACGTATTTCCATGATGGACGTAACCTGCTTACCTAATAATAACATTAACAATAATAATAATCCTTACATTGTTATAGTACCTTTCACATCGGTTGGACATCCCAAAGCCCTTTACAGTAAAATGCTTGCTCTAAAACGCAGTGACTGTTTTGTGAGCAAATTCAGTAGCCAATTTGCACACAGGAATAATAATAATCCTTGCATTTGATACAGCGCCTGATCACGTCTTCGAGACGTCTCAAAGCCCTTTACAGGATATGCTGTAAAGTGAATATGGCTGTATATTTTGTGGGCGAAACGTGGCAGCCAATTGTGCACAGCAGCATCCCACAAAGTCGTGGCTTGAAGTGACTAATATTTTTAAAGGAATTATTACCACCGGAAAATCTATCCACCAATCGACTAACAACCTGTTTCCTACTTACTGCTGGGTAAACAGATGTGTGGACTAAAGAAATTTGCCCAACAATTCACCCTTCTGGGAATTAAACCCAGTCTCTTGCTTGTGAGGGGAGTGCTCTGACCGCTGAGCTACAGGACTCCACAAATCAGCCATGATGTAAATAACCATATTTATTTGGTGGATTGATGGCTAGTACACCAGGAGAAACTCCCTTTTCTTTTGATTAGTGCCATGGAATCTTTAATGTCCACTTGAGCAGGCAGATGGGGCCTTGGGTTAACATCTCATAAGAACATAAGAAATGCTCGATGAAAAAAAGACCAAGGTCCATCTAGTTCGTCTTCCACCTTCCTGGCGGTCACTGCACATATGTCCCAAACGCCTTCTGTCCATATCCCATAATGTTATTTCCTAAAAGAAAACTATCTAATCTGCATTTGAAAGAATCAACACTTCCTGCTTCAACCGTCTCCCTCGGGAGCCACAGGTTCACTATTCACTCACTAAGATAGTGTTTGTGAAGATTTGTTCTGAATTTAACCCTTTCAATCGCAGGCCGTGGCCTCTGGGTTTACTATTCTGGACAAGTTGAAACAGCCCGTCATGATCTATATTGTTTGGTTCCTTTAGAATCTTAAAGACAGCAATCATGTCGCCTCTCAATCTTCTCTTTTTCAGCGTGAACATGCCAAATTTGCTCCTCATAGTCCAGTCCCTCCATTCCCTCAATTATTTTAGTTGCCCTCCTCTATCTTCTCAATTTCTCCAATATCCTTTTTGTACTGCGGCGACCAGAACTGTGCACAGTCTCTAAGTACAGTGTCATCAATGGTTTATACAGTGGCAGAAATACCCCACTATTTTGGCTGCAATTGATCTTTTGATACATCCCAACAAATCTCATCCAAAGAACACCACTTCCAATAATACAGGGTACCTCCAGCATTATTATTCGAGTATCAGATTGTACAAGTTCTAAGCCCTGACATGGGGTTTGAACACACAACCTTCTGACTCAGAAGCAAGAGTGCTACAAAGTGAGATAGGCTGAGATGCATAAATGAGCCAGGCTAGACGCACATCAAATGAATGACCAATTTTATCTGGGGAATGTTGGCCAGGAAACTGCGAGAAATTTCCTTGTCTTTTGAAATAGTGCCACGAAATCTTTAATATCCACTTGAACAGACAGACAAGACCTCAGGTTTAATATTTCATCCGAAAGCCAGCATCTACAACAATGCAATGCTTCACTAGCACTGCATTCAAATATTATACAGAATATGAGCTTAAAGTCCCAACATATGTGGCTTGAAACCACAACCTTCTGACTCAGAGGAGAGAATGCTACCAACTGAGCCAAGCTGACACACTAATGACATTTTGCCCCATGTACTGGAGTACTGCCATTCTCCACCCCCTCTTGATTCCAAATGTCAGGCAACGTCTCACCTGAGGTGGTATGCTGGATCGAGAACTGTCCGCCCAGACCACTTCAACTTTACCAGCAACATCCACACGAGCCACCTGACCAACAGAAGGTTCCTAAAATAAAATACAAATCAATTTATGCATTTATCATCATTTATCATCAAAACCTCATCTTTCTCCACTGGGTAAAGAACAAGGCTGGATCCATAGACGGTCCTATTTTCTAACCACCATTATTCTCCATCTATCATACCCTCACCCATTTCCACCATCATCATATACTAATATATGTTTCAAAATTCAAAGCAATTCACCATCTCCTTGCCTTCCTGACAACTTATTCCAAACATTCACTATCCTGTCAGTTCACTTTACTTCTTCTAAGCTTCAGATCTTGTGGACTTCTTAACCAGATTCAGCACCAACATCACACATTTATTTCAGGTAGGATATCATAGAATCACACAGCACAGAAAGAGGCCATTCAACCCATCGTGTCTGCGCCGTCTCCGAAAAAAGCTTCCAACTCAATCCCACCGGCCCGCTTTCTCTCCATAGCCCTGCAATCCTGTCCTCCCCAAATATCCATCTACTTCTCTCTTAAAAGTTGTTATTGAATCAGCTTCCACTACCCTTTCAGGCATTCAGATCCGAACAACTCACTGGGTGAAAAAAAAATGTCCCAGAGTGCTTTACAAAGGTGGATGCCAAGCTGGAGAGAGAAATGGACAGAAAGGACTATCAAGAAACAAAAACAGAGAGAGCTTGGAAAACTCAACAGATCAGGCAGCATCTATGGAGAAAGGAAAGTGAGTCAAAGTTTCGGATCCACAACCCTTCTATTAAGAGTTCAGGTTTTCCTCTGCTATTTTAGATCCAGTATCCACCCACCAAAAGCTCAGACGCCTCATCCAATACATCAATCTGGTTGCGGTTGTGTAATTCAAGGCCATATCTACTCCAAAAGCACAGATTTATACCCAAAATTTCAGGAGAGTTTGGACCAATGCTGCACACTTGCCTAATATCATTTCCCTTACTCACACTCAAACCCTCTAGCTATACATCCTAAAATGCTGTCTCACTGATGTCACATACTACATTGATGTGTTGTCTTCACTAGTAGATGCTTCTACTGGGTGTCCTGGAGGCCCCTACTCAGCAGACATTCCCACTGCTTATTCTCTAGTTCAGTTTCTCAGCAGAGCTACTCAGTCTCCAGATACTCCTGCATTTCGTTTGGCCGTCACTTCCCTCCTTCCCCACTTCCCCCATTATTAGCAACTGATTTGGTAGTCATACTCGCGTGGTCTTGGTAAAAAAAACGCTTTTATCACACTTCATCACCGCCCACTTGGTGTCTGAACCCGTCCTTATGAAGTACTCAGATGTTATCCTATGTGAAGGGTACAAAATAAAATGCAAGCTGTTGTTGAACACAGACGAGCATGCAAGGTGGTTTAGACCCATGCAAAATGAAAGATAGTAGTGTCCTGGAGTTGAGGAAGGGCTCTAACCACTAAGCTACAGGACTCCACGGGACAGTATCTAGGAGTCACTCATTCCCAACTTTCTATAACTGAATTTGAACTTTCTGCTTTTCGGGCAATGTATGGAAGTTACGAGAGATGAGCTGCTAATAGACAGGTTGCATTGTAAGAAAGGGTTAAATGAGGCATCACTTCTTTTTTACTGAATGAACAAATATTAACACATTATTAAATGAACACAAATATTAAGCCTCAGACTGTCTATGCACTTCCATGTCCACTGCGTGTCTAATTGCAACAGCTTCCAACCAGTCCACACTCTTCCCCGCAAAAATACAAAACTGAAGTTTTTCCAGTCTTGCACACCCAGAGAAAGAAATTACCACTTTTTCTTTGCCTGTGGCCTGCCCTTCTTCCACATTGCCGATGTAAATGACGATGTCAGTGATACGGAAATGGAAATCCGGATGATCCGCGATGTCGTATACACTGATATCCTCTTCGTGTCCAAACATCTACAATTATAAAATGTATTTTACTACAAGTCCGGGGCACGTGGGAAGAAAATTTTAATTTAAAAAAACATGAATTATGCAAAAGAATGCCACTGCTATGCATGTAGGTAATTAGGATGGCTAGAATGAAGAATGGCTAGTAAGGTAATCCTGCAAGTGATCTAAAATTCCATTAAGGCTGGAAAAGTGCAGCAAGGGAGCATTTGACCTGGGAGCCTCGTTTGTAAACACTTACAGGAATATTTAGTGGTGTGTGTCCACCCACAGTTTTGAGACCTAATCAGATCTCTGATCCCAAAGATCCTTACCCAATAAACATTACCAAATATACCAAGCAAAAGTTCACCATTTTCATTAAAGTTACAATTCCTCACCTCAATCTCAGTCCCGTTTGAATTTGGTTTGAACCACTTTACTGAGCAGGTCCGACCAATATGATCAACTGACTGCACAACCCCGTAGACACCAACAAATGGAGGGCCTGGAGCTTGCAGGAAAGAGCAGATGGTAAATTAGTGCAAATGGAATAACTAAAGCAATAAAGGAAGAGTGAGGATTTATTAGTGCTGGTTTCATTCACATAAAACAGCAGCATCTTCATCAGGAGTCAATTTCCTTCACACCAACATAGGTACAACAGGGACAAGAATTCTAGTTGATTTGTTTCACTCCCTAACCTAAGGAGTTCTATTGTAGACTCTACACATTTAGTAACTCCAGAGATTCGGGATCAGACCCCGCTCATTAAAGGTAGTGGTTTTATCAACTAAGCCGTCCTCAGAAATAACTGAGAAAGCACTACCAAGATCATTCAATAAAATTAAGCTATGTTAAATTATGAATTTGTGACCCTTGAGTTTAGAATACATGATCTCATTCTAGCCTTCCCACCATGTGGATCTTTGATGCATTAGGTTCTGTATATGTAGACTTCTACCAAAGATTGAAGAACGCGTTGGTTTGCTTTATAAAGGGTACATTTTGCTTGCCTTTTCAGGCAACCAGCACTTACAACGTTTATCAACCACAAAGTCTCCAGGACAAAACTCATTATTGTCCACATGATGAACAGGCAGCAAGTCATTTGAACGAATGATCTTCTCCACAGTCCCATCTTGCCACATCACATCCACAGTAGTCCCTGTTTTCAGAATCTCCACAGCAATCCTAGAAAAGGAAAACAGCAATTATTATCGGAAAACTTGACCTTATGGCTACTCCCACCACCACCACACCCCCCCACCATGTGAAAACATTAGGTTTACCCATTATTGCTCTGCTGTATCATTGGCTACACTTGCAAACAACCCAGCAAGCAAGATGTGCTAAACCTCAACCACAGTCAACCACCAGTCCAACTACTTTGCTGCTGCCATATCAGCACCATCTTGCCACCCTCCCTAATCTTCTGGCCACAGGGGTTGCTCACCTATCCCCTGGTTTGAATTCTCGGGAGGGTTTGGTCTTTTTCTTCTTGTGCTTCTTCTTTAGGTTTTTGATAGACAAAGGGATGCTTTTCTTGCGTCCTTGCCCACCACTCTGTGATGATGCAGTGGAACTTGCAGAAGAGGTGACTGAGCTGGTGTCATCTGTATCTTCCGCTGCTTCATCATCTGCATCTTGTTCTATTAGCTGCAGCTTCCCGCCCTGATGGTATTGCAAAGAATCTGGTGTCGGCATTACTAAGGGCTGATCAGTATGATTCAAGTTACCAACTCTCACCACATCATCCAACGGCTTGTCTACCTCAATCTCACTGGCATTAGCAGACACTGATCCATTGGTTAAAGCCATCTCTTTTACTGTGGTACCGTTTAAAGACTGCAACTTGTGTTCCATGGCCACTTGAGTTGTACCTTCCCAACCTAGTCTTGGTTTGAAGTTCAGCCCGAAAGCAGTTGAGGTAACCATGACAGAACCATCTCCCAAAGCAACTGTGTACTTTTCAGATTGGTCAGTTTCCAGAGGATCTGTGCTGTTCACCAGCTCTTTCTCAAATAGTCGTTGAACCTAATTAACACAGGAAAAAGCTGCTGTAGGTCAGTCTCAAAAGCACCAAATAAGTCAGATAATTTGAACATTGGTATTGACAGTCCTTAAAGCTAATTAATTACAGAATTTAAGACTGATTTTTTTTTAATACACCTGTGCAAATTTAGAACAGGCTGACTTACTTCACTTGGGTAATTAATGTTTTAAAGCAATGTAAATATTATCTTGTTTTAGATTTAGCATGAAAAATTCTACCAATCACTACTGCAGTCCTCAGCAGTAGTCACCTGCGATTAATTACCTGCCTTAGCAACAGTATCTCCATACTGAAGTTACCTTTCTGACAACAGAATTCACAGCTATGATAGAATTTCCTTCTGGACCATCTGAAGAAATTGGAGCACATTCAGGATCACCAGGGAGCACATAGATTGCTCGCTCTGCGAGAACCATGCGAGCATGATCGTAACAATTCAAGCGCTTCACCCTAAAGAGAAGCAAAAGAGATATGGAGCGTCTTTCCAAATGGAAGTCATTAATTTCTTTGCAGAGAAAAAGTAAGCAGTCATTACTCAGTGGCTCCTGCTTTGAGATATGTTGTGTGACAACATAACATTACACTGAAGCTCCAATATAAAATGCAGGTACATAAACCCCCTGGCTTATCGGATTCCAGGTATCTGAATTCATACCTGGCTCAAAGCTGAACATTTTTTCTTAAATTCTGTGAATCATGTGTAGATTCCCCCAGCCCCCACTCCTCTCACGCATCCCCACCTTACAGTGGCCTTCAACGGCCAGGGATACCAATTTGATTCAGTTTGAATCCAATTCATACAATCTACCATGCCAGCAGTACCAGCATTTATTGTCCATGAAAAAACCCTTAGCCAGAAATTCCAGCTCGCCAGACCAAATCCCCCTGCCCATTAGTCCGACCAGCTGGGATTTTAAGCTGCTGCTTAAAATTAGGAATGTAATCAATCTTCCCCTATGTCACAATTCACAAGGAGTTTTGATGGAGTTGACCTCCAAACACCACCTCTCAAATTATTGTTTGTAAAAGTGCAAATCCATTTCTTTGGTGGTCAGCTTTTAAACTACAATAAAACAAAATGCACCCTTCATAGTTTCCCACTATAACTGCTTTGTTGTCCATCAAGTGACTGAGTGGAAGTGTCTCAGCCATACATTGCAGGCATCAGCCTGGCTAGAATGGTGGTTTGGTGCACTTTAGAAATACTGCCCATGTCATACATGACAGTTACATACATTAGTATTTAATACCCTCATCTGTTATGCCAGTTGATGCAACACAGGCAAACCAAGAAACACCACAAGGAAACTGGAGCCCAGAATTGTAAGAGGCATTCCTGACAATTGACCTACTCTAGGTTAAAATTACATAAATATTCTATGGAAAGGCATGAAACTAGGAACATGCTTCCTGGGGCAATATAATCTTCTATATAACCACAGTAGAAGTCTTACCTGGGCAGGTGCTCTTGCGTAATGATAGGAGATGGAGGATAAACACTTTCATTGCCACCAAGACAAAAGCTCTTGGTTATCCAGGTAACTCGAAGCTCCAACACTTGAACCTCCACAAATAAAGATAGAACACACCAAGTCACTTTGACTGACAACAATCTGCTTCAAGGCTAGATTTTCATTCTTATTTTTAAGATTCTATCAAGTTACTGCATTACAATCAGGTTAAGATTCTACTTAGTTTAAGTTGGAAAGTGAAGGTGATTCCCAACCAATTTCTTGTAGTTTTCTTAATATTATTCATTTTGGTTCCTGTGATCATCACCTAGATCTGCTCCATTTCAGCCAGGATTAAGCACTGTTTTTCAGGCAAATCTACAATGTTATATCCCATTTCACTTGTAGTGCCTTTCATGAAGGTGAAAATCTCCAAGTGGTTTACAAAAACAAAGTGGAAGCCTGAAATGGGAGATGGCCAAAGGTGTAGACAAAGTTTTGAAGACTGTAAGGTAAGGGAAGACCATGACCATTTGAAGACAAAAACTTAAAAAAGTGGATGCAATGGGGGATAGGAAGCCTGTGGGGCTTCATGCAGCAAATAATGTGGGTTGCAAAATTCTAGATGATTTGGAGCTTGTGAAGAATGTAGCTGGGGAGGCTGAAAGCAGAGCATTGGAGAATTCAAATCTAGAGATGAGCAGTGAGTTGAGGGTAGAGGCATAAAGAACATGAAAATAATCCTGTATAATAAACTAATCCTTTCACCCATATTTTTCTTTCTTTCATACAAATCATTCACTCACCTCTTCAACAACAGCTTTGAACTTGCTCTTTTTGCTTAGCACTGGTCTGACCCCAGAGAGCCACTGAACACTCGAGAAAACTTTTGCTGCTCCGAAAAGCATTTGTCCAGGATAAAACCCGTAGGATTCATCAAAGAAAAGCCCCTAAACCAAACATACATGAAAGGTAATATCAAGTTCTACATTAATCACTTTACACTACACAATAGAGTGCTGCGTTTCATAAAAGCCCTTCAGTGCTGATTGGGAGCCCAAGTGACTTGGGGATTGGGGGAGCTGAAGAAAAGGGGGAGGTGGCTTTTTAATAACACAATTTATTGCACAATTTAATTATAACTTTTTCTACAGTGGACTACATTTACAGGGCATGCATGCAGTTCAGTCCCCCTCGCTTCCTGCATAGTGGTTTCACACTAGAATACCTGATTTTTGATCACCAATCAACACTGTTAATAATAAAAAGTAATTTCTGCTCATGGAAATGGATTAGTCAAATTTACAGATGTTTGTATAGAGAAACATTCCCTTGTCCCCCTGAAATCCAGGACAATCTACAAACCTACCCGCTCCCCCTGGTACAATCATCATCTCCCCTCCCTCAAATCCCAAATCCGGTAGCTCAAGCGCAGGTGGCACAAAACTGGCCTCACTGTTCACTGCTAACTGTGGCTCAAGCATCTTCATAACTTCCACTGTCCCCTCTCAAGTCCAAACCGCCTTCACAGGTTATTTTCGAGGCCAAAAAAATCCCTAAAATCCTGTTCCCCACAATCCATCACCTCCTCCACAGCCCCTTCGAGCACAAGCAATCCTCAACTCAGATGCCAAGTGCGAAGAGGTCCTGGGACTTCTTTATCTCCCAAGAATGGCAACATCCACCTGGCTGCCTCCTCCTCCTCCCTCACCCCTATGTCATTTACCAACTCTCCCCATGCCTCCTTCACCATTCTCTTCTCCTACCACGGCACACATCCTACACTCATTTACCCCCATCACTCCCACCTCCCTTTCCCCCACCATCACGAAGATGAAACCCACCACCTACTGCCTTGACACCCTCCCAACACAGCTTCTGGTCACCCAACTCCCCCTCCTCTGCCCACTGCTGGTTGACACAATCAACCAGTCCCTCTCTTCATGCTCTGTCCTACTCCCCCTCAAAACCCATCATCAATCCTTTCCTTAAAAACCTATCCTTGATCCCTCACTGCACAGATGTTAGGTCCAATCAAACCATGCCCTTCCTGGCCAAAGTTTTGGACCGTGGGGTTGCAACTTAGCTTCACTCACACCTCTCCCTCCACTCCCTACTCAAACCCCTCCAGTCCGGTTTTCGCTCTGTTAACTATAGAGCAACAAATGACGTCCTCTTTCTCTTGACCAGGGCTCCCTCTGCCCCCTGGACCTCTCCGCCACATTTGATACAGTTGATCACACCTCTCCTTTCTCATCCACCTCAGTGGGACCGCACTCGCGTGGTTCCACTGAGGTCCCACTTAACAAACCGTCAACAATACATCTCTGCAAATGTTTTTTCCTCTCGCCTCTGCCCGGTCACTTGCTGGGTACCCCAAGACTCCATCCTTGAACTCCATCCATTCTTTTCCTTATCTACACGCTCCCTCTCGGCGATGTCATCCGAAGACATGGGGTCAACTTCCACATTCCTGTGGATGACACCCAAATCTACTTCTCCTCCTCCAGCTGCAACGCCCAGGCCGTTGATGTCCTGTCAGCTTGTTTGATGGACATCCAAGCCTGGACAAGCGCAAATCTCCTGCAGCTGAATGTCGGCAAGATGGAAGCCATACTCATTAGCTCCCGTCAACGCCTTCTCTCCTGCGGGTCCAAACTCCTCAACCTCCCCGGGCTCTCCCTCAGACTCGCTGAATCCGCGAACAATATAGGCATCCGGTTCAATCCCCAGCTTTCCTTTCTACCCCATATCTGTTCCCTGTCCAGGACCACTTTTTCCCACCTCTGTCACATTGCCCGCCCTCGGTCCGTACCTCAGAACCAAAGCAGCCGAAGCCCTCGTCCGTGCCTTTGTCACTTCCCGGCTGGACTATTCCAATGGCCTCCTCGCTGGTCCCCCCAGCTCCACCATACACAAAATTCAAATAATTCAAAACTCCGCCGCCCGGATACTCATCTGCACAAAACTATGTCCCCCATCACCGCAGTCCTTGCCAGGCTCCACTGGCTCCCAATTACTGAACAGTTCGACTTCAAGATCCTCTTACTCGTATTTCAAATGCCTTCGTGCCCTCGCACCTCCCTACCTTTCCGACTTGCTCACCCTCCACTCCACCATCCACTGCCTCTGCTCGGCCGGCTCTGGCCTCCTGTTCGTCCCTTGTCCCCTTAACCATCGGTTGCCACCTTTAACCACTATGCACCAAAACACCCTCCCTCAATCCTTCTGCCCCGTCCCCTCCCTCCTCAAATCCCACCTTTTTGATCGTGCTTATGGTCACCTCCTCCCCCCACAACCCCCCTTGCCCAGGGTCAGAATCCACCACTGTCAAGTGCTCCAGGATGCTACTCCTATATAAATGCAAGTTGTTGTTTAGCAGACGCACAAGTATATTAACAGAAGGAAAATGTGATGACATGAACTTGCTCCAATATGCACTGTCCCATTCAGATAATTTTCTTACCGAGTCACTGACATGGGGACAAAGATCAACCAGCTTACTGCCGTCAGTGGTATTCATCAAACATCTAAGAAAGAAATACAGTAGATAGTTACTAGGTACATTCAAAGTTATAATAATCCTTGCATTTGATACACTTTACGATTGGAATTCTCAAAATACACTGAGACATTTGCTCTTAATGTTATCTAATTGCTAAAATAAAGAGAATTATTTTTTTAATTATTTTTAATTAAATTTTATTAATCTGTCTTCCTACTGAGACAGCCTTGGTCAAAGTCACTAACAACATTCTCTCGGTTAGTGTCTAGGCTCCTGGGGCCTCCTCAATCTTTGCCACCTTTGACCCGGTTGACCTTTGCTCCTTCCCCATCTCCCTGATTCACCTCTGAGGTTATGCACTTGCCTAATTTCACTCCTACTGATGTACGTGGATGAAACCCATCGCTACCTTTCTGCCTTTAGCCTCTATGACTCTGCTGTTCTGATAAGACCATATATCAGACTTGATAGTCCTGGATGAGAAAACAACTTTGTCCAGCTCAACATAAGCAAAATTGAAGCTCTCCTGCCCAATTCTCATCAGCAGCTCCTCACTTCAGGCCCAAAGTGTATTGACCTCCCAGTTGCTCACTCCAATTCAGTTTGTGCAAAACCTCAGCATTTTCTTTGACTTTCAACTCTCCTTCAAATTTTTCATCCCAGCTCTAACCAAGTTTACTTCCTTCCATCTTTGCAACATTGCATGCCTCTGCGGCTACCTCAGCTCCATTACAATTAAAGCCCATATCCAAGTCACCTACAGACTCAACTTCTCTAATGCCTTGCTCAGCAGCTTTCACAATTCCACCCACCAAACTCCACACTACACAGAATTTCATAGCCCATATTCTCTTGCACAATAGGCTCTATGAACACTTAGCCCCAGTCTAGTCCAGCTCCAATAGCCAACTATCCCTCCAGCTAATCCTAGTCTTCATCTACAAATTTCTTCAGTGTTGCACTACCCTATCTCTGCAACCCTGCTCCCCCAAACACTCTTTCCTCTCCACCAATACCAGCCGCCTTTGTGTCCTCAACCCCTGCCCCATCAGCAGGTATTCCCTAGGCCACTTGACAACTCCCTCTGAAACTTTCTCCCACATTCCCTCCATGTTGTTCTTTCCCTCTCTGCTTTCAAATCTCAATTGAGGACCTTTCTAACACTATTTTCAACAACCTCTCCCCATCCTGTCTGGTTTGTAAAGTGATTTGAGACTTGCTCCCAACAAGAAAAGGGCTGAATGACTGTAAATTGTAATGGTTCCAAGACTAATTTCAACCCGTCTATATAACTTGCACCGATTCAATTTATAACATTTCAATTCAAACATCAAGTAAGTCAGCTCCAAATAACATTTATTTGCTTCTATAGAAAACTTCACACACTAACTCTAAAAGTTTAGCAGACGGGCAACATTGGTGGTTTGAACCATTCTTTGTTTGAGTTCTAACCTATACATATTGTAAACAAACCGCCACGAACATCAAATGCCACAAACCATCAATGCCCATAGCTATTATTAGTTATCTAATCATTTTTAATAATTATTTAATAAGTGAATTAAATGGTAATCTCCACCTTAATTAAAGCTGCACTCTAAAATGAGTCATCTCTTTCCCTCTTCTCTGATGTAGCCATTAACTCCTCCATCCCCTTCCCTGCCATGCACCCCACATGCATTTCCTATTGTCCCTGGGGAAAAATTCCCCTCCATGCCATCTCTGCTGCCCTGGAGGCATCTGAACTCCTACCCCTCTGGCCCTCTTTCGGTCACCCTTCTGAACAACTCCCTCTCAGTCATTCTCAATACCCTTGCCCCTGTCATCTTCTGCACCGCCTCCTACTCACACACGTCCCCCCGGTACACCAGCCATCCCTCCTCCCTCAAATCTCAGGTGCACACCACCAAGTGCATCTGACAGAAATCCAGATTAACAGTTCGTCAGATCTGGCAGGACTGCACCAAGATTTACGGTTCTGCCCTCGCCTCAGCTAAGTCATCCTTTTATTCCCAAATCATCTTGGAAACGAAAGACAACCCCAGACTCCTCTTTTCTACCATTAACCAACCCCTCTGTGCACCCTCCCATGCCTCTGCAATCCTCTCCCCAACACCAAATATGAAATGATGGATTTCCTTGAGTCCCAAGTCAAGGGAATCCACTCTGCTGCCTCTACCCCCTCTACTGCTACCCTGTCCCCACCTCTAGCTCCCCTTCCAGCTCGCCCCCCCCCACCTCTCCTTCCACATTTTTGACCCCATATCCCCCTCTTAGCTCACCTCCATCATTTCCCGTATGAAGCCAAACACCTGCTCCCTTCACCCCATCCATACTCCTCTCCTCACTTCCCAACTCCACCTCCTTGCCCCCTACTAACGGTTCTCGTTAATCTCTCTCTGCCCACCAATTGGCACCGTGCCCATCCACCTCCGCACCTCAGCCAATGACACAATCACCATTCATGGCTGCACTCTTCACCTCACCAAGCTGAAACAGCGGTGTCCTTTTTGACCCCCAGTTATCCTTCAAACCCACATTTGTGCTGTGACCCGTTCCGCCTTTCCCCGCCACCACCACTGCCTCTCACCACAGGTTGCAATCACCCCCAACCTTGCCCGGCTTCACTGGCTCCCCATTCCTCAAAGGATAGAGCACAAAACCTCATTCGCATCTTCAAAGTCCTCCATGGTCTTGCTCCTCCCTACTTCTGCAACCTCCTAACCCCATATCAGCCTGTCCACTCCCTCTGCTCGGCAGGCACTGGCTGTTTCAGGTCCCCCGCATTTCCCTCCCACCATTGGTGGTCGGGTATTCAGCATCTGGAAATCTATTCCACAATCCTTCCGCCTCACCCCCTCTCTTGCCCCCTTCAAGTCCCATCTAAAGATCTTCCTCTTTGAACGTGCCTTCAACCATCCTCCCACCCCACCCTCAACTCCTTCTGACCCCAACTCCCAGCTCGGGTCCCAAACCCAATTATCCAGCGCCTTGGGACATCTTTCCAATGTGAAGGGCGCTATACAAGGATAATTTGTTGTTTTGACATAAAAGTATTGTCCCAGAGCCAAGTAAAAAGAGTAAACATCTAACTGTGTTGGAATCAGAAATATTATTGCTTAAATAAATTGCTGTACCTTCAATTAAACCCAAGCAAGTGATGTTCATTTACTGCTTATTACTTCATGGGCTTTCATATTGTCATTACCCCCCAACATTGCTATATTGCTTGTCATAACCCTGCCTATTGTAACTATGTTATTGAACCTAATGCAACTTTTCTGCCTTATTAAGTAAATGCCCGATTAGTTAAGTGGTTCCTCCATTCACAGGTTCCTGATATAAAATTGACTAACAGATTAAGCTGGTTTTGTCTGGTCACAGCCTTTGTCCCAGCTTTAATAGCAAACAGTCCCAATTTATAATATAAATAACACA
The DNA here is from genome assembly GCF_018977255.1 of Callorhinchus milii. Taxonomy (NCBI): domain Eukaryota; kingdom Metazoa; phylum Chordata; class Chondrichthyes; order Chimaeriformes; family Callorhinchidae; genus Callorhinchus; species Callorhinchus milii. The sequence continues at coordinate 12,650,401 of NW_024704761.1, read as the reverse complement.
ATCTCTTCGAGGAGGTCTATCATCTGTCATAGACAAAGAAACTCCTTTCATGCCTCTGTTGTGAAACTTTATTTTTTATTCACCAATAATGCAGTTGTATGCATAAGGCAAATGAATGAACATTTGATACCTGGCTCCATTCGATAGCTTCAGGACCAGCTGAGCCAGCAGGTTGTCCACTTTCCCCAGCCAGCAATCATAGGCAATATAGTCACCGTAAGTGAATGGCTAAGGAAGAATATTTACAGTAAACATGCGTCAGTTAGCACAAAAATACATGGAAAGGTAAAGATAAATTGCTGCATTTATGTCACAAGTCAAAAGCTCATTAAAACAATTCCCAACTCTAAATTTGATCAAGGCACAAACTCAGAATAATCACAAAACAAAACTTATAGTTAGAAAAATATAGCTTTCTTCAGAGGGTAGTTGGAATGTAGAACTCTCAGACACAAATCCATAATTGAAACAGTTTGATTAATTAACTTAGAGAATTGTTGTTTGCTTGAAAAAGATTATTAAAAGATATGAAGAGCAAGCTTGGGCTTAGACAAGACAGTGCATGTGGACAAACATCAGTGTAGAAAAACACCAAAAGGCCTGACAATGACATTCTAGAATGCTATTAAACGGTTTCATGAAAATTGTTTAAAAAGACCTAATTACTTGAAGCCCTCAGAGAGTACATGTCACAATATCTACTTTGAGGGATTCACTCAATGTCACCAGCCAAGAACTAACAGAAAGAAAAGCAAAAACTACAGTGGAAGACAGATCGATCCAAAACTCTAACCCCTCTATTAGTTGCTGCACTGAATCCCTCACCCCAGTCAGTCTAACTATTCCATTGTGCGACACTACAGAGCGAGGCAACAGCAAAAGATGGTACAATCTTAAAGGGAGTGAAGGAATAGAGAGACCTGGGGATTCATATAAGTAAATGGTGAAGGTGCCGGACAGGCAGATAAAGCTGTTAAAAAAGCATACGGGATACTCGGCTTTATAAATAGAGGCATAGAATAAACAAGTCAGGATGTTATGATGAACCTTTATAAATAATAATAAAACACTGCTTAGGCCTCAGCTGAAGACTTATTCAGTTCCCCACACTTTAGGAAGAATGTCAAGGCATTGGAGAGTGTGCAATGGAGATTGACGAGGATGGTACCAGGAATGAGGGGCTTCAGTTATCAGGGAGGCGAGAGAAGCTAAGATTATTCTCCTGGGAGCAGAGAAGGTTAAGAGACTTAATGGAAGTTTTCAAAGATGAGGGGATTCGATAGGGTGAACAAGGAGAAACCATTCCCACTGGAGGGTGGGTCAGTAACCCGAGGACACCGATTTAAAATAGTTGTTGAAAGAAACAGAGTGCAGGTGAGGAGAAATGTTTTCACACAGCGAGTTGTTGAGATCTGGAATGCATTGCCTGAAAGGCTGGTGGAAGCTGATTCGATAACTTTTAAGAGAGAAGTAGATAATTATTTTGGGAGGTCAAGTTTGCAGGGCTATGGGGCGAGCGCGGGGCTGATGGGGGCTACGGGGCGAGCGCGGGGCTGATCGGGGCTACGGGGCGAGCGCGGGGCTGATCGGGGCTACGGGGGGCTGATCGGGGCTACGGGGCGAGCGCGGGGCTGATCGGGGCTACGGGGCGAGCGCGGGGCTGATCGGGGCTACGGGGCGAGCGCGGGGCTGATCGGGGCTACGGGGAGAGCGCGGGGCTGATCGGGGCTATGGGGAGAGCGCGGGGCTGATCGGGGCTATGGGGAGAGAGCGGGGGAGTGGGGGAGATCAGGGCTATGGGGAAAGAGCGGGGGAGTGGAGCTGATCAGGGCTATGGGGAGAGAGCGGGGGGAGTGGGGCTGATCAGGGCTATGGGGAGAGAGCGGGGGGAGTGGGGCTGATCAGGGCTATGGGGAGAGAGCGGGGGGAGTGGGGCTGATCAGGGCTATGGGGAGAGAGCGGGGGGCGTGGGGCTGATCAGGGCTATGGGGAGAGAGCGGGGGGAGTGGGGCTGATCAGGGCTATGGGGAGAGAGCGGGGCTGATCAGGGCTATGGGGAGAGAGCGGGGGGAGTGGGGCTGATCAGGGCTATGGGGAGAGAGTGGGGCTGATCAGGGCTATGGGGAGAGAGCGGGGGAGTGGGGTTGATCAGGGCTATGGGGAGAGAGCGGGGGAGTGGGGCTGATCAGGGCTATGGGGAGAGAGCGGGGGAGTGGGGCTGATCAGGGCTATGGGGAGAGAGCGGGGGAGTGGGGCTGATCAGGGCTATGGGGAGAGAGCAGGGGAGGGGTGTTGATTTGGAAGCTCTTTTCAAAGCCCTGGCACAGACACGAGGTGCCAAATAGCCTCCTTCTGTGGTGTATAATTCTATGATTCACACCTCCATCTCTCTGATTTCACTTTCTAAATGACATCCAGGTAATCCTGCCTCCAAATATGAAAGCTTTTCAAAATGTGGGACTTCAATTACAGCAAATGATACACATTACACCAGAGGAGGCATCCACTGGGGTCTATCGAGCCTCTGAGGCACTTGGCATTAGGAAGGCTGAGTTGGCAGCATGTTCCCCTCAGAGTCAGAAGCTTGTGGGTTCAAGCTCCATGTTGGGACTTCAAACTCAAAATCCAGGCAGAGTATACAGAGACTTCTATTAAGAGAAAATGGATTAGCTAAACCAGACATTACTTGCTATATATTAAGTGCCGTACACGGCTTCGAACACCTTGTCTCATCCCATACAACACATTATTAGGCTATAAAACAAAGAACACAAACCAAAATCAGGGACAGCTTTGTAATTTTCTAAACCTTTCTGAGCCACTTACCCAGATATGTAGTAAGTCTCTACTGTTGACAGGGTGGAGGATATAATTTGTTCCCAAGATTTTTAATGTACATTCCATATTCACATCCACCACCGTTCCACATTGGCTATCCTAGGAAATGACAGAATTTCAGGATATAGGATTGAAGTGATGTTCCAGATGTTTACATCCATGCTGTGTTAGTTTGTGTGTGCATATATTATATATAATATATAAAGAGCTCCAGATAGTTTCAGTTGCAAAAGTAGGGAGGTTTAACAATAACTTGCATTTATAAAGCACCCTTCATGCTGAATAGTGTCTCAGAGCACTTTACAGCGGCAGAGCCTGATGCTGTGCCAGGGCGAGGGGGGAAATGACCATAGGCACGATTGAAGAGGAAAGTCTTCAAGGGCAACCTGAAAATGGGGAGAAAAGGCGAAGGGAGAGTTCCGCAGCTTCGCGGTGTAGTGGCTAAAAGTATGGCCACTGATGGTAGAATGGAGGGTCCGGGGAACAAGGAGGAGGCCAGAGGCAGCAGGTAGTGGTGTAGGAAGAGAGCAGGTTAGAAAGATGTGGGGGTGCCAGGGCGTAAAGGGATTTAAATGCAAGAGTGAGAATCTTTAAATCAATCTGCTGTGACAGGGGCCAATGGAGTTTGACAAGGACTGGGGTAATGGAGGTACGGTGTCTAGTGCAGGTGAGAATGTGCGTGGTGGAGTTTTGAATTGGTTGAGTTTTATGAATAGTGGAGCAGGGGAGACCAGCGAGAAGGGCATTTGAGGAGTCGAGGCTTGAGGTGACGAAGGCATGGGGCAAGATGTGAAGGGGTTTCATGGTCAGGATGAAGCAGCAGAATTTGGGAGAAACTGGAAGTTAGGGAGAGTAGAACTAGGAAGGCTATTAGTAAAGGATTACAGAAACATAGCCTTAAGGCCCAAAATAGTGCAAAAACATTTTTTCTCATATGAGTAGCTTTTGATGCAGAAGGTTGAAGACAGCTTGCCAGTAAACACTTCTTGAAAATGTTTTAGAAAAAGAACATCTCTACATTTGGTACTAAACTACTCAAAGCAGGAATAGTAATAATGAAAAGGTAGAAATCCAATACTATACATTTGTCCACAATAGTGAAAACTAGGGCAGAAGATCCCGCTACAGAAATGCAACATTTGTGTATACTGTGTGTATACTGTGTCTGTACAGTAAAACTCATAACTAAAATAATAATAATTTGGTCGCTCAACCCACAACTGTTTGTGGGGACACTGCTGTGCGCAATTTCCTGCCGTGTTTCTCCCATAAAATATACAGTCACCACATATTACAGTATATGCTGTGAAGCGTTTTGAGACGTCTAGAAGATGTGATAAGGCGCTGTATCAAATGCCAGAATTATTATTATTATAACTCATATCAGTTGGGACCGTAACAATTAATATGACTTATGCAAAGTATGAGTTACAGCAAACTTGCATAAGTCAAATGTTATATGACTTATGTCAAATTGTGTATAAGTCGGATTTTACATGCTGGCGGTCTCCCCCTCATCCTCACTCTCAATCACTCTTCCTCTCTCTCTTTGTTTCTCTTCCCCTCAATCACTTTCGCTCTCTCAATTACTCTCTTCCCCCCTCTCTTTCACACTCCCTCCATACACACTCTTTCCCCCTCTCTCACACATTCTCCCGTCTATAATCTCAACAACAACAAACAGTCAGGGGTGGAGTGAGTGGAGAATAGGGGGTAGGAGGGTGACCGAAGACACTGTTGAAGAGGAGGGTCTCGCTCTGTATAGATATATATATAGTGGGTTCAATAGAAAAGTGAACAGGACTTGGCAGGATTTAAGCAATTATACGATTTATACAGATCAGACTTCTACAAGTTTTACTGTATACCTGTAGCTCAGTGGTTAGAGCACTCGCTTTGCAAGCAAGAGACCTGAGTTCAATTCCAGGCAGAGGGCGAAACCTTGGGCAAGTTTCCTTCCTCCACAGACCTAATAATAATCCCTCCAAAAAAAAATAATAAATTGGTCATTGGTCAAATACATGACTGTTTGTGGGACATTGCTGTGCGCAATTGGCTGCTGCGTTCGCCCACAAATATACAGTCAATTCACTTTACAGTATATTCTGTGAAGCGCTTTGGGAAGTCTAGAAGACGTGAAAACCGCTGTATCAAATGCAAGGATTAGTATTATTATTATTATAACATCACACACTGCATTTTGAACAGGCTACATCTTGACATCTGCATCAAAAATGTGCAACTATGCATAAAGTCTTGCGAATGCTGATAATGCTGGTGATCAAAGGCTGCTCTGGACTAAATATTGCTAATGAAAGTAAGATTCCTAATTTATTCATGTATCAGAAGGACACTTTTCAAGAACAATCCAACAATGATATAGGGATTGGACTAGCTGTAATAAACCTAAACATTGGAAATAATAATCCTTGCATTTGAATATAGTGCCTTATCACGTCGTCGAGAAATGCAGATCACATTGTTCTATAGATCCATGGTTCCCCACACTTGGGAAGGACAAGTAAAGCTCTTCTTTAGGGGCTATCGAGCCTCTTGGATGTTGGAAGTACCTCAATCTTCAGTCAGCAGGGTCTTCTTGGAGCTGAACTGGCTCCAAGGTGACATGCCTGGCTATCAGAATCGAGCCAGCCCTTTGTGGCAGTCTCGGTAGTTTGGTTCCTGAGCAAAGCGGGTCCACAGTATTCCAGGGCACTGCTGATAACAGGACAGCCAGCCTGGCTCATCGGCAGGACCTGGAAGGGTAGACCAGTCACTCAGCTCCTGTTAACCCTGCAGCCAAAGCCATAACGGGTCAGGTTGTCCAAACTAGACAAGCATTGGGAAAGCTGGCTAGACAGCAATATTAATGGCAAGCTATGCAGTTTTAGCTGATGAGACTCCAGCAGTTATCCCAATTCACACCCTGGGCTCACCAAGCCTTGGCTCTTGCCAACCTGCGCCTAATACTTCCTGGAATTAGATAAGCAGGATGTATTCTCCAGGGAGAGAGACAAAAATGGTAGGAATTGGAGGTGGGGGTGGGAAAGCATTAAAAAAGGAAGGCGATAGTGAAACCCAAGACCTTTAAAAGCATTAAATACTCCATTTCGCACATTCTGGAAAACAAATTTTATCCATTCAATTGATTCAAATCCAGCAGAGGAAACTTACAGCATTTGGCCCTATGCGTCGCACCAAGTCACGAGGCATCAAGGAACGGTCTTCCAGTTTCAACTACAAGGAAGCAGAAAGCAACATTTTACTGCATTGTGTAATACTATGTAATAACTAAATATCTCGAGGACATTAATTCAGATTCCACTACAAGACAAAAAGGCATACAATAGTAACAATGGGATCCAGTGCTATCCTCCCAAAATGCAAGTCGCTATATAAATACAATTTTTCGTTCCTTCAATGACATGATAAAGTGCTAGATCAAATTACACACAACATAACTGTAAAGCAGGAAACCCAAGCGTAAAAATGTATGTTCCACATGGTAATAGCTTTCAGGTGGACAAATCCATACATAAATACTCAATTTAGGGCGGTGCACTGCGTCAGTATCCTACAAGTAGCCATTGTCTTTCAAAACCTGGTGAATGTAAAAGTTAGGTTAAGTACATACATTTCTAGAGAAAGGAGAGTAAAGAAGCATTTCAATGAATTATTCTTTGGAATAAAGTGTGTTAATGCACTTTTCCCTTTTTGAAAATACCTTTTCATTGGACTTAAATGTCTGACACACCTCTCATTTTTCACACCTGTGCTTCAAATAATTATATTTATTTGGGTTTTGTTTCTATGCCTCAACCCAAACACCATGCAGCATATTTCAGAGCACAGCATCAAATCCAAATTAAAACAGCTTATAATGCAGTCACAACTGTCACAAGGCAAAACAGTTAGCAATAATTCAAAAACTCCACAAGAGTTCCACCTTTAAAATTCATTAACTTGTAAGGTATTCACTACTGTACTAGATGGCTACAGTATTCTGTATTTGGAGTGCAGCCAATTCAAAGTTTGGAAATAATAGGGAGAAGGTAGCTCAATATGATCTAAGCAAAATGTTCAGAACTATCCATCCCATCAGCAGCATTTCGCCCACGAAATATACAGTCAATTCACTTTAGTGTATTCTGTGAAGCGCTTTGAGACGTCTTGAAGACATGATAAAGCGCTGTATCAAATGTAAGGATTCTTCTTCAGAGTGCATTACAGCCTTCCTTCCCATCAATAACAAGTACATTGTTCCTCTATCAATTGCGTCAGTCACAGCCAGTAATATTTCAGCAATACTGATGCAATCCTAGACCAGCACTTCTCAAATGGCCACAGGCAATTCTGGTTCCTGATAATAATAATAATATGCACATTTCAAATGTTTTCATTTGTTGTGTTGTTCGAGTGATTGACTGTCTTTGCAAGGTTTGGTGAATAAAGGGTTTTCTCAAATGTGGCCCGTCAAAAGTACAGAAACAAATGAAAATCATTTGAGATGTGCTTATGTCAATATTTCCTTTATTTTTTATATGATTAATTATTTTCAGAAAAAAAGCTATTGCGGCTCACCAGTAAGCACTGCTTTCCTCACACAAAAAGTATTATTTTCTCACATGTACACAGGCACATACAGCAATGAAACTGCCCAATAACTAACTTGAAAACAAGGAGTGGAAAAGTTTGAGTTCAGAATGATCAATTATATGCTGATTCGACTAAAACTTATTTCAGACAAGTAAGGTTAATTGCAATCTTAGAATAAAAATGTGTAACTTATTCACCAAAACCTTTAGCAGGCGGTGAGAATGCCACAGTTTACTGCAAGCACTGTATCACTCACCAAGTAACAATCTTAATTCCCTAATATCACAAATTTGTTCTGTTGCAACAGAATAAGTACGTGATTGCTTCCCTTTACAGGGAAATAAGAGTAAGGCTTAGAAACATAGGAACAGGAGGAGGCCATTCAGCCCCTCGAGCCTGTTCTGCCATTCTGGCTGATCTGTACCTCAAGTCCAGTTACCTGCCCTTGCCCCATATCCCTTAATACCCCAACCTGACAAATATCTAGCTATCTCCGTCTTGGATATGTGAATGGATCCCAGCATCCACAGCCTTTTTGGAGGGAGAGTTCCTTTTTGGTGAAAAACCACCTTCCAAATGCACTCCCAAATGGCCCAGGACTAACTTTCATATTCTGGCCCCTTGTCCTGGATTCCCCACCAGAGGAAATAGTTTCTCTGTAGCTACCCTATCGAATGCCTTTATTATTTTAAAAACCTCAATCAGATCGTCCCTCAACCTTCCAAACTCAAGCTTCAAGCAAATCACAGGACTGAAAATTATTTGAAATATATGTAAAGTCTGGTATTCAAGTATTTCATATGAAGATTCTACCTGACAATACATAAGATCAATGAAGAAATAAAGAATCAAGGAGGATGTTGTGTAGTTAATTAGGGAGAATATCCAGACTGAATTAGGTTGTTTTTTCTTCAGATTTCTAAGTATCAAAGATCCACCCGCATTGGCCCAGCTGTTAACCGTAGCATCCAGTATTATCCAAACCGCAATGTGCCAGCTATGTGAATGTGAGGCTCCTCCCAAGCTCTGCATTGCACAATAACAGTGCAGCTGCTCCTGGTACCTGAACAATGCAGCAGAACAGGGTCACAACAAGTCAAATTCAGCTCTCAACAAAGATGGACTTTCTAGATCGAGAATGCAAATCAGTTTCATTGTTTAAGCACGAGATAACTATGACAAGCAGAGCAACAAATGAGGAATGAATGTGAAGTCAGCATCACACACACAGCCCATAGGCTGATGTTGCACTTAATCGCCACACACACACACACACACAATGCCTGTGCATGTAGAACAGGGATCGGCAAAAGGAATTAAAGTTGCTTGATGTCAGAACCTTTAACATTCCCTTCCATTCTTTAAAAAGTATCTCCATCGAGAGAAGTGTACAACATATTTTTGATTTTTTTCTTAAATGAAACTCAAAAGAGAACTGCGGCTATGAATTTCTGGTACCAGTGACAGATGACTAGGCTTTTCAACAATCACTCACCCCGTGAGCATACAGTCATCACCGATCAATGAGGCAAAGTAATCAAAACAGCAAATAGAGCACTGGAATATACAGTCAAAACAGGAGTATACAACTTCCCAGCTGATGTACAGCCAGAAAAGGAATGCATGAGTTCAGGGATAAGGTGCAGTGCTGGAAGTATAGCCAGAACAGCAAGGTACAAACCTTCAGATGTAATGCTGGGATACACGATAACACATCCGATATTGCACCTACAAAGCCCAAACGTCTCAAAGTGCTTCAAAGATAATTGCTTTCAAATATTATGCATTTGTAAGCAAAGGTAGCAGGCAAATTATGGATAGCAAGATCCAACAAACAGCCATAAAATGAAGAGCAATCTGGATGATTTTACCCCAATCCCCTGCCCAATAGTGTCATGGATATCCATCCAAAAGCTGGCAAAAAGGACAAGTTTTTAAAGCGCTTTATCCAAAGTTCAGCACCTCAAATAGTGCAACTTCCCCATTTCTGTACTTGGGTGTCAGCCAACAGTGCGATCAAGTCCCACTTGAGCCAAAGTTTTTAAAGCTCCTAAAAATTAGTCAGAACCTCCTGTAATTCATAGAATTGTACAGCACAAAAAGAGGCCATTCGGCCCATCGAGTCTGTGCGGCTCTTTGAGAAGAGCAATCAATGTTAATCCCACTCCCCGGCCCTTTCCCCATAACCTGCAAACCCGCCCCCCTTCAAACACCCGCCCCCCCCCTCAAACACCCGGCCCCCCCCTCAAACACCCGGCCCCCCCCCTCAAACACCCGCCCCCCCCCTCAAACACCCGGCCCCCCCCCTCAAACACCCGCCCCCCCCTCAAACACCCGGCCCCCCCCCCTCAAACACCCGCCCCCCCCTCAAACACCCGCCCCCCCCCTCAAACACCCGTCCACTGCGTTTTTAAAAGTTCTCATCGAATCGCCTCGACCTCTTACACTGTGCTTCAATATCGTGGTTGTGAAGCGCTCCCGGACACGCCACCCGGACACGCCACCCGGACACGCCACCCGGACACGCCACCCGGACACGCCACCCGGACACGCCACCCGGACACGCCACCCGGACACGCCACCCGGACACGCCACCCGGCACGAAGGGCGCGATATAAATGCAAGTTGTTGTTGTGAGTGTATGTGGAGGTCACTATATAAATGTAAACAGTTATCTGATCCGTCTTTATTTTAGAGATTAAATTATTTGAGTTTCCTCAAAAAAATACTCCACTGAAAAACAACAACTCGCACAATATTTATTTATTTACACTTCACACGAATCGCTTCACAACTGCGCTGCACAACCGCACAGTGGAGAAAAGGGTCCAAGTGTCCTCTGCAGATAAGCAAACAGCGGACAACACGCAGCGCTTCAGCCTCCGGAGACCCCCCGCGGCCCCTCTCCCCCCTCTCTCCCTCCCCTCCCCTCCTCCCTCCTCTCCCCCCCCTCTCCCCCTCCCTCCCCTCCTCTCCCCTCCCCTCCCCCCCTCCCTCCTCTCCTCCTCTCCCCCTCCCCCCTCCTCCCTCTCCCTCTCCCCTCCCCCTCCTCTCCCCTCCCCCTCCCTCCTCCCCCTCCCCTCTCCTCCCCTCTCCCCCCCCTCCCTCCTCCCTCCCCTCCCCTCTCCCTCCCTCCCTCCTTCCTCTCCCCCCCCTCTCCTCCCCCCTCCTCTCCCCCCCTCTCCCCTCCCCTCCCCCCCCCCCCTCTCCCCTCCCCCTCCCTCCTCCCCCTCCCCCTCTCTCCCTCTCCCTCTCCTCCCCTCTCCCTCCCTCCTTCCTCTCCCCTCCCCTCTCCCTCCTCCCCTCCCTCCCTCTCCCTCCCCCCCTCCTCCCCTCCCCTCTCCTCCTCCCTCCCCTCCCTCCCTCCCCCCTCTCCCCTCCCCTCCCTCTCCCCCCTCCCTCCCCCCCTCTCCCCCCGGCACCTGCCTTGGTTTCCTTGACGTCCTGTTTCCCGCCCTCCGGGTACCACTGGACGCGCACAAAGCCTTTCTTGAGCGGCCGCTCGCGCCCCAACCCCTCGGAGTCGGAGTCGGAGCTGTCGCCGCTGCTGACCTCCCCGTGTATCAGCCCCACGATGCCGTGCCGCAGGGCCCCGCGGTAGGTGCCGGACACCAGGTCATCCACAAACAGGAGGCGCCGACTCCCGGGGGCCGCCGCTGGTGCCGCCATCGCCGCCGCCGCACACAGACCGGAGGCCGCGGCGCCGCTTTACGTACACGTATAGTGACGTCACCGCGTCCCGTCAGTTCAAGCCCCGCCCCCGCGGACCAATCACTGGGCAACGCGTACTCGGGGAACCAATCGGAGTGCGGCACCGGGACACTGCCGGACACCGGCGCCGCACCGAGTGGGGCACCGAGTGGGGCTTTCTCGCTCCTAATCGCCAATCATCGAAGAGGCAGTGTCAGCAACGGCGGAGCAACAAACCAACGGCGCTCCGGTTTGGCGCTGTGACAGCGAAGCACTGCCACTGTGTGTGAGGAGCCACCAGGCGGCGCTGTCACTGTGTGAGGAGCCACCAGGCGGCGCTGTCACTGTGTGAGGAGCCACCAGGCGGCGCTGTCACTGTGTGAGGAGCCACCAGCGGCGCTGTCACTGTGTGAGGAGCCACCAGGCGGCGCTGTCACTGTGTGAGGAGCCACCAGGCGGCGCTGTCACTGTGTGAGGAGCCACCAGGCGGCGCTGTCACTGTGTGAGGAGCCACCAGGCGGCGCTGTCACTGTGTGTAATATTACAACAAATTACATTTCAACAACAACAACAAGATTCCATTTATAAAGCGCCTTTCACGTCAGGAGGACGTCCCAAGGCGCTGCACAGTTGGGTCATGACCCGAGCATTGGGGGGGAAATGGTCAGGGGGAGGGGAGGGAAGGGAGGGAGCGAGGAGGGGAAATGGTCAGGGTGAGGGAGGGAAGGGAGGGAGTGAGGAGGGCAAATGGTCAGGGTGAGGGAGGGAAGGGGGAGTGAGGAGGGGAAGAGAGTCGAGAGTGGAGCTGAACGCTGAAGGTCAAAGAGTAAGGTTTTGAGACCGGCCTTGAAGGAGGAAAGGGAGGAAGCGGCGAAGGCACTGGGGATGGAGTTCCAGAGCCTCGGGGCTGAGAGGCTGAAGGCCCGACCACCGATGGTCGGGCGGTTGGGGCGGGGGACGTGGAGCAGACCGGAGCCGGAGGAACAGAGGGTACGGGCAGGTAGGTAGGGGGATAGTAGGTTGGAGAGGTAGGAGGGAGCGCGGCCATGAATGGCCTTGTAGGTGAGGATGAGGATCTTGAAATCGATCCTCTGGGGGATGGGGAGCCAGTGGAGGTGAGCGAGGGCGAGGGTGAGGGTGAGGGCGAGGGCGAGGGTGAGGGTGAGGGCGAGGGCGAGGGCGAGGGTGAGGGCGAGGGCGAGGGTGAGGGCGAGGGTGGGAGTGATGTGGTCGCGGTGTCCGGTGCGGGACAGTACACGAGCTGCAGAGTTCTGAATGACCTGCAGTGTGGAGGGAGGGCCGGGAAGGCCGACGAGGAGAGAGTTCCCATAGTCCAGCCTTGAGGTGACAAAGGCGTGGACCAGGGTTTCAGCCGCGTGAGGGGTGAGGTAGTGCCGTAGTCTGGCGATATTCCGGAGGTGATGGAAGGCGGTGCCAGTTGTGGTGCGGATGTGAGGGAGAAAGGACAGCTCAGGGTCGAACAAAACGCCGAGGTTCCTGACTGGCTTTGAGAGGTGGAGAGTGCGGCCTTGGATGCTGATGGTGTCGGCGCCTGAGGTGCGGAGGCGCTGACGTGAGCCAATCAGGAGGGCCTCAGTTTTGCGCACGTTGAGCTGAAGAAAGTTGTCTCTCGTCCAGGACTCGATGTCGGACAGGCAGCTGTCAGGACATCGGGGGTCGTGGAGTTGAGGGTAGAGGAGGAAAGGTAGAGTTGGGTGTCATCCGCATACATGTGGAAGTTAACCCCATGTCTGCGGATGATGTCACCACAGGGGGAGCATATAGAGGGTGAAGAGGAGGGGACCGAGGACAGAGCCTTGAGGGACACCGCACGAGACAGTGCGGGGGGTGGAGGAAAAGTCATTCGTGGAGACAAAGTGAAGACGATGGGAGAGGTACGACCTAAACCACTCAAGGACAGGGCCTTGAAGGTTGAGGTGGGAGGACAAGCGGTGGAGGAGGATAGCATGGTCGACCGTATCGAATGCTGCCGATAGGTCGAGGAGGACGAGGAGGCAGAGGGAGCCCTGGTCACAGATGGTCAGGATGTCATTGGTGACCTTGACCAGGGCAGTTTCTGTGCTATGGGCAGCACGGAAACCCGATTGAAGGGGTTTGAATAGTGAATGGTTGGAGAGGAAAGAGCGCAGCTGGGAGGCGACAACTCGTTCCAGGACCTTGGACAGGAAGGGGAGGTTGGAGATGGGCCGGAGATTGATAGCTGTGACGCATCAAGGGAGGGTTTTTTCAAAGTGGGAGTGATGGTGGCAGTTTTTAGGGGAATGGGAACAGAGCCAGAGGAGAGGGACAGGTTGACGATGTCTGTGATATGTGGGGCAAGGAGGTGGAGCTGAGAGATAAGGAGTGGAGTGGGGATGGGGTCAAGGGAGCAGGTGATGGGTTTCAGGGACAGGATGAGTTTGGTGACAGAGGGTGGGGAAACGGGTACGAAGGTGTGCAGGGGAGGATGGGTAGGAGTCAGAGTCCAGTCGGGGAGCGGCGGCAGGACAGCGCGGGGAGGAGCCTGGGCCTACTGACCCAGGTACTTAAACTCGACGCCGGAGCGAGTTCAGCCCCGGGGGCGGGGGGGGGGATGGTGTGGGGGCGGAGCGGGGGAACTGCTGACGTCATAGAATAGTTTTCAGGTGAGTGCGCGCGCAAAAAAAAAAAACCTCTGCGTCCCGCCCCCCCCCCCCCCAGGGCTCACATCAGAGCCCACTATGGTCCTGTTGGGTTCGCTGCCCCAATCTACGGGATAATGCCATCCACCTGACCGCTCGCTCCCGGTCCCCGCGTGCGCACTATGGCTGCCGCTTTGACCCGAGCCCCCTCACCCCTTCCCTCCCTCCTCCCTCCTCTCTCCCCCAAACCCTCCCCCTCTGCATCTCTCCCGCTCTCTCCTCCTCTCTCTCCGTCCCTCTCGTCTTCTATCCCCACTTGACCCTCCCACAACCTCCCTCTGCTCCATCCTGGGAATCCTCCGCCGGGCTCACCGTGGCACTCGGCGTTGGCTTTCCAGCAGCAGCCACACTGACTGCCCCATTCCCCACCACACTCGCCACCCACCCCGGACACAGACCCGGGGAGTCAACCTCTCCTCCCTTATCCCCATTCCCCCCACCCCTGCCTCACAACCTGGAGCCCCCTCCCTCCCACACACCCTTCTGTCAACCGCTCCCTCCACATCGGACTGGAAAATGTACGCTCCCTCTGCAACAAGGCCCTGGTCATCAACGATCTCATCCTTGATGAGAACGTTGACATCATGGCCTTAACAGAAACCTGGCTCACCCCAGGCGACACCTTCCCCCTCAGGGGCCACACCACCCGGCTACACCTCCCACCACATCCCCCACCCCAACCGCCGTGGCAGTGGTGTTGCCACCGATGTCCTGACAGCCTGCCTGTCCGACATCGAGTCCTGGACGAGAGACGAGAGACTGCCCTTATCTCAAGGACACCACTTGCCCTATCCCCCTACTCCTCTGGCTCTTTCCCCTCCTTTGAGCACCTCACCCTCTCCCACCCTTCATTCCTCTCCCTTAAAATCCTCCTCCTCTACCGGCCCCCTAAAACCTCTCCCACCTTCATCTCTGACATTTCAACACTCCTCACATCTCTTTGCCTCTCCTCTGATCGCCTCATCATCCTGGGCGACTTTAACCTACACTTCATCCCCTCCTGCTCCATCTCCACAGACTTCTCTTCCCTGCTCTCCTCACTCAACCTCTCCTTACACATAAACTCCCCCACTCACAGTCACGGCCACCCACTCGATTTGGTGATCACCCGGGGCCTCAGTGTCTCGGATGTCACTATTACCGACAAGGCCATCTCTGACCACTACTTCATCTCCTTCACCACCTCCACCCCCCTCCCCACCTCCACCAGACCCACCACCATCTTCTACCGCCCTTGGAAGAAGTTACCCCCACAATCCCTAACCGATGCCTTGGAGTCCTCTGAACTCCTCTCCCTCTGGCCTTCAACCCTCACCGACCCCTCTTCTCCTCTCTCCCTCCTCCACAATACCCTCTCCTCCACACTCGATACTCTTGCCCCCATCACTTCCCGCACTGTCTCCTACTCCCGCTCCTCCCCCTGGTACACCACCCACCTCCGCTCACTGAAAAGCCAGGTGCGGGCTGCTGAACGCACCTGTGTCAAATCTGGCCTAACGGTCCACCGACAAATCTGGCTGGACCTCCTCAAAATTTACCGCTCCACTCTAGCCTCGGCCAAGTCGTCCTTCTACTCCAGGATAATCCTGGAGGCGAAGAACAACCCCAGGCTACTGTTTTCCACCACAACCCGACTCCTCCGTCCCCCCCGCCACCCCGCGCAGGTCATCTCCTCCAACCTTCACTGCGAGGAGATGCTGGATTTCCTTGAATCCAAGATCAAGGGAATCCGCTCCGCGGTCACTTCCCCTCCAACTTCCACCAACCCCCCCACCCCTTCCCTCCCACACTCCGACTCCTACCCATCCTCCCCTACACACTTTCGTACCCGTTTCCCCACCCTCTGTCACTGAACTCATCCTATCCCTAAAACCAACCACCTGCTCCCTTGACCCCATCCCCACTCCACTCCTTATCTCCCAGCTCCACTTTCTTGCCCCACATATCACTGACATCATCAACCTGTCCCTCTCCTCTGGCTCTGTCCCCATTCCATTAAAAACTGCCACCATCACGCCCACCCTGAAAAAACCCTCCCTTGATGCGTCGCAGCTATCAAGCTACCGGCCCATCTCCAACCTCCCCTTTCTCTCCAAGGTCTTGGAAAGAGTTGTCGCCTCCCAACTGCGCTCTTTCCTTTCCACCCATTCTCTTTTCGAACCCCTTCAGTCAGGTTTCCGTGCTGCCCATAGCACAGAAACTGCCCTGGTCAAGGTCACCAATGATATCCTGACCATCTGTGACCAGGGCTCCCTCTGCCTCCTCGTCCTCCTCGACCTATCGGCAGCATTCGATACGGTCGACCACGCTATCCTACTCCACCGCTTGTCCTCCCACCTCAACCTTCAAGGCACTGTCCTTGAATGGTTTAGGTCGTACCTCTCCCACCGTCTTCACATTGTCTCGACGAATGGCTTCTCCACCCCCCGCACTGTCTCATGTGGAGTCCTTGATGTCCTCGGTCCCCTCCTCTTCACCCTCTATATGCTCCCCCTGTGGTGACATCATCCGCAGACATGGAGTTAACTTCCACATGTATGCGGATGACACCCAACTCTACCTTTCCTCCTCTACTCTCAACTCCACGACCACCGATGTCCTGACAGCCTGCCTGTCCGACATCGAGTCCTGGACGAGAGACAACTTTCTTCAGCTCAACGTGCGAAAAACCGAGGCCCTCCTGATTGGCTCACGTCAGCGCCTCCGCACCTCAGGCGCTGACACCATCAGCATCCAAGGCTGCACTCTCCACCTCTCAAAGCCAGTCAGGAACCTCGGCGTTTTGTTCGACCCTGAGCTGTCCTTTCTCCCTCACATCCGCACCACAACTGGCACCGCCTTCCATCACCTCCGGAACATCGCCAGACTACGGCATTACCTCACCCCTCACGCTGCTGAAACCCTGGTCCACGCCTTTGTCACCTCAAGGCTGGACTATGGGAACTCTCTCCTCGCCGGCCTTCCCGCCACCTCCCTCCACAAGCTGCAGGTCATTCAGAACTCTGCAGCTCGTGTACTGTCCCGCACCAGGCTTCGGGACCACATCACTCCCACCCTCGCTCGCCTCCACTGGCTCCCCATCCCCCAGAGGATTGATTTCAAGATCCTCATCCTCACCTACAAGGCCATTCACGGCCTTGCTCCCTCCTACCTCTCCAACCTACTATCCCCCTACCTACCTGCCCGTACCCTCCGTTCCTCTGGCTCCGGTCTGCTCCACGTCCCCCGCCCCAATCGCCCTACCATCGGTGGTCGGGCCTTCAGCCTCTCAGCCCCGAGGCTCTGGAACTCTATCCCCCAGTGCCTTCGCCGCTTCCTCCCTTTCCTCCTTCAAGGCCGGTCTCAAAACCTTTCTCTTTGACCGAGCCTTCAGCTCCCCTCTCGACTCTCTTCCCCCTTCTCGCTCCCTCCCATCCCTCCCCTCACCATTTCCCCCTCCTCCCTCCCTCCCCTCCCCTCACCCTGACCATTTCCCCCCTGCTCGGGTCATGACCCAACTGTGCAGCGCCTTGGGACGTCCTCCTGACGTGAAAGGCGCTTTATAAATGGAATCTTGTTGTTGTTGTTGTTGTTAAAATTAGGGGTAAGCCCTTTTGCACTGAGTTGAGGAAAAACTTCTTCACTCAGAGGATAGTGAGTTTATGGAATTCTCTACCCCAAAGGGCTGTAGATGCTCAGTCGTTGAACATATTCAAGACTGAGATTGATAGATTTCTTGTGGATAAAGGGATTAAGGGATATGGGGATAAGGCGGGAGGTGGAGTCAGAATAGATCAGCCATGATCTTATTGAATGGTGGGGCAGGCTCGAGGGGCCGAATGGCCTACTCCTGCTCCTAATTCTTATGTTCTTATGTAAATAAGGGTAGTACATCTTATTGATTGGTCGGTAGATCAGTAGATATGGTTCGCCATTAGATTGGGAGGGAGGGGGTGGGGGGTGGGTGGAAATTGGAGGGGGGGTGACCGCAGAGCAGATTCCCTTGATTTTGGATTGAAGGAAATCCAGCATCTCCTCACAGTGAAGGTTGGAGGAGATGACCTGCGCGGGGTGGCGGGGGGAACGGAGGAGTCGGGATATGGTAGAAAACTGAAGCCTGGGGTTGTTTTTCGCCTCCAGGGTTATCCTGGAGTAGAAGGACAACTTGGCCGAGGCTGGAGTGGAGCGGTAGGTTTTGAGGAGGTCCAGCAAGATTTGTCGGTGGACCGTTAGGCCAGATTTGAGGCAGGTGAGTTCAGCAGCCCGCACCTGGCTCTTCAGTGAGTGGAGGTGAGTGGTGAACCAGGGGGAGGAGTGAGAGTAGGAGACAGTACGGGAGGTGGTGGGGGCAAGAGTGTCGAGTGTGGAGGAGAGTGTGTTGTGGTGGAGGGTGAGAGGAGAAGAGGGGTCAGTGAGGGTTGAAGGCCAGAGGGAGAGGAGTTCAGAGGACGCCAAGGCAGCGGTTAGGGATTGTGGGGGTAACTTCTTCCAGGGGCGGTAGAAGATGGTGGTGGGTCTGGTGGAGGTGGGGAGGGGGGTGGAGGTGGAGGTGGTGAAGGAGATGAAGTGGTGATTGGAGATGGCCTTGTCGGTAATGGTGGTATCCGAGACACTGAGGCCCCGGGTGATCACCAAATCGAGTGTGTGGCCGTGACTGTGAGTGGCGGAGTTGATGCAGAGGGAGAGGTTGAGCGAGGAGAGCAGGGAAGAGAAGTCCGAGGAGATGGAGCAGGAGGGCGTGAAGTGCAGGTTGAAGTCGCCCGGGATGGTGAGGCAATCAGAGCAGAGGCAGAGAGATGTTAGTAGGGTAGAAATATCGGACATGAAGGTGGGAGAGGTTTTAGGGGCCGGTAGAGGAGGAGGATTTTGAGTGGGAGAGCATAAGGTGCTCGAAAGAGGGGAAAGAGCCAGAGGAGTAGGGGGATAGTCCTCTAGCTCTTTGCAAGCGAGAGACCCGAGTTCAATTCCCAGCAGAGGGCGAAACCTTGGGCAAGTTTCCTTACTCCACACAGAGCCTAATAATAATCCCTCCAAAACCCAAAACAACAATAAATTGGTCATTTTCAATCTACGACTGTTTGTGGGACATTGCTGTGCGCAATTGGCTGTCGCGTTCGCCCACAAATATACAGTCAATTCACTTTACAGTGTGTTCTGTGAAGCGCTTTGGGACGTCCTCCCGACGTGAAAAGCGCTATATCAAATGCAAGGATTATTATTATTATAGGGCAAGTGGTGCCCTTGAGATAAGGGCTACACCACCGCCACGGCAGTTGGGGCGAGGGATGTGGTGGGAGGTGTAGCCGGGTGGTGTGGCCTCCATGAGGGCGAAGGTGTCGCCTGGGGTGAGCCAGGTTTCCGTTAAGGCCATGATGTCAACGCTCTCATCAAGGATGAGATCGTTGATGACCAGGGCCTTGTTACAGAGGGAGCGGACATTTTGTAGTCCGATGTGGACGGAGTGGTTGACAGAAGGGTGTGTGGGAGGGGAGGGGGGTCCAGGTTGTGAGGCAGGGGTGGGGAGAATGCGGGTGAGGGAGGAGAGGTTGGCGCCCCGGGTCTGTATCCGGGGTGGCTGTCGAATGTAGTGGGGAATGGGGCAGTCGGTGTGGCTGCTGCTGGACAGCGGTGCCATGGTGAGCCCGGCCGGCGGAGGATTCCCAGGCTGGAGCAGAGGGAGGTTGTGGGAGGGTCAAGTGGGGATAGAAGGCGAGAGGGATGGAGAGAGAGGAGGACAGAGCGGGAGAGATGCAGAAGGGGGAGGGTTTGGGGGGAGCGAGGAGGGGGGAGGGAGGGAGGGAGGGGGTGAGGGGGCTCGGGTCAGAGCAGCAGCTCTGCATGGGAAGGACATCCCAAGGTTAGATAGTCAGGGGTTTGGTCCTGAGGGTTGGAATCAAGAGGTGTGAGGGGTGACCGAAGGCACTGTCAAAGAGGAATGTCTTGAGATGGGCCTGAATAATGCAAGGGAGGGGATGAGGAGAACTAGATGGACCTTGGTCTCCTTTCGCCAGCAAATTCTTATGTTCTTATAATCTCTGGAAGTCCATCCCAGAATCTCTGCCTTGTCCCCTTCCTTGCATTATTCCAGGCCCATCTCAAGACAGTGCCTTCCACCATTGTGGTGGGGGACAGAAAAGCTGAAGGTCAACCGGCAATGGGGCGGGCAGGGCATGGAGCAGGCCAGTGCCCGCCGAGTGGAGGGAGCAGACAGGTTAGTATAGTGTCAATAGGTTGCACAGGGAGTGGAGGGTGAGGATTTTAAACCAGTGGAGGCAGGCAAAGATGGGAGTGAGCCTGAACATACACCCCTAAAATGCAGCTGGAGAGAAGTCACAGATCTTATATAAGAACAGCAGATCAAACACATGAATGCATGTCTGGAGAAATGGTGCAGAAAGGAGTGCTTCAGGTTCCTGGATCATTGGGACCAGTTCTGGGGCAGGTAGGACCTGTACAAGATGGATGGGTTTCACCTGAACAGGACCAAGGTCCTCGCAGGGAGGTTAACTAGTGCTGTGAAAAACTAATTTCAAGGGAGAAGGGAATCAGGATGTAGCATCAGAGAGAAGAAACAAGTTACATAGAGGGCTGGGACACACAAATAACAATGCAATAAAGAGCAGTCCAGAAAAAGGAGGGATTTGATGCAAACGTTGCTCCCCTGTACAAAAAGGGGCAGAAGGATAAACCCGGGAGCTACAGGCCAGTCAGCCTGACGTCAGTAACGGGGAAACTTCTGGAGATTATAATCCGGGGCAAAATTAATTTTCACTTAGAAAAATATGGGTTTAATAAAGGACAGACAACATGGATTAGTTAAAGGCAAATTGTGTCTAACAAACCTGATAGAGGTTTTTGATGCAGTAACGGAGAAGGTTGTGCATTGATGTAGTTTATATGGATTTTCAAAAGACGTTTGACAAAGTGCCACATAAGACTTGTAGCAAAATAGAAGCCCCCGGTATTAAAGGGACAGTGGCAGCGGATACAGAATAACAACAACAAGATTACATTTGTATAGCGCCTTTCACATCAGGAGGACGTCCCAAGGCACTGGTCAGTCTACAGCATTTCAGACCCGAGCTGGGGTCGGGGAGAGCAGAAGGAAGGGGAAGGGGGGTGGCTGATGGCATGGTCGAAGAGGAGGGTCTTGAGTTGGGACTTGAAGGAGGCTAAGGAAGGGGCGTGGCGGAATGATTGGGGGATGGAATTCCAGAGGTTGGGGGCAGAATAGCTGAAGGTTCTCCCACTTCTCCCACCAATGGTGGGCGGGTGGGTCGGGGGATGTGGAGCAGGCCAGAGCCGGCTGAGCGGACGGAGGGAGCGGGCGGTTTGGTAGAGGGTGAGGAGGTCGCAGAGGTAGGGTGGGGCGAGGCCATGGAGGGCTTTGTAGGTGAGGACCAGGATCTTGAACTGGATCCTCTGAACAACAACAACAACAACAAGATTTCATTTATACAGCGCCTTTCACGTCGGGAGGACGTCCCAAAGCGCTGGACAGTTGGGTCGGGACCCGAGCAGGGGGCAAATGGTCGGGGAGGGAAGGGAGGGAGCGAGGAGGGGGTAGAGAGTCGAGAGGGAGCTGAAGGCATGGTTGAAGGATAGAGAGCCAATGGAGTCGGGCGAGATTGGGGGAGATGGGGTCACGGAGTTTGGTGCGGGAGAGGACACGGGTTGCGGAGTTTTGGAATATCTGCAGCCTGTGGAGGGAGGAGTTGGGAAGGCCGACAAGCAGGGGTTTGCATAGTCGAGCCTGGAGGTGATGAAAGCATGAACAAGACTTTCAGCGCCTGAGGGGAGAGGTAGTGGTGGAGTCGGGCGATGTTACGGAGGTGAGGGAAGGCAGAGCGGGTCATGGCTTGGATGTGGGGAAGAAAAGACAGTTGAGGGTCGAACAAGACACCTGGGTTCCTGACTGGCTGGCGAGTTGGTGAGTTGTAGTGTGCAACCATGGAGGTTGATGCTGCCAGAGCCTGAGGTGCTGAGGCGCTGGCGCGAGCCAATCAATAGGGCCTCCATCTTGTTCACATTCAACTGCAGGACATTTGCCCTCATCCAGGACTTGATGTCTGACAGGCAGCTATCAGGACAGCAGTGGTCCTGGAGCTGAGGGGGGGGGGGGCACAAAGATATGGAAGTTGACCCCATGTCTGAAGATGATGTCACCAAGGGAGAGCATGTAGATATTAAAGAAAGGGCCAAGGACAGAGCCCTGGGGGACGCCAGACGTGACAGTGCAGGGGCTGGAGGAGAAACCGTTAGAAGCAACAAAATGGACACGGTGAGAGAGATAGGAATTGAACCAGGCAGGGGCAGGTCCGTGAAGATTAAGTAAAGAGGAGAGGCAGTGTATGAGGATGGAGTGGTCGACAGAACTCGCTGGGAGACAGAGAACGGAGAGTGGTGGTGAACGGTTGTTTTTCTGACTGGAGGGAAGTGCAGTGGTGTCCCCCCGGGGTCGGTATTGGGACCACTGCTGTTTGTGATCTATATAAATGACCTGGACTTGGGTATAGGGAGGACAATTTCCAAGTTTGCAGATGATACTAAGCTAGGAAAAGTAGTAAACAGTGAGGAGGACAGTAACAGACTGTAAGAGGACACAGACAGACTGGTAACGTGGGCCGACACGCGGCAGATGAAGTTTAATGTGGGGAAATGCCAAGTGATGCATTTTGAGAGGAAGAATGAGGAGAGGCAATATACGCTGATGGAACAATCTTACAGGGGGTGAAGGGACAGAGAGACCTGGGGGTCATATAGTAAATGTTTGAAGGTGGCCGGACAGGCAGATAGAGCTGTTAAAAAAGCATCCGGGACACTAGGCTTTATAAATAGGGCATAGAATACACAAGTCAGGAGGTTATGATGAACATTTATTAAACACTGGTTAGGCCTCAGCGAGAGACTGTGCTCAGTTCTGGGCCCCACACTTTATGAAGGATCTCAAGGCATTGGAGAGGGTGCAATGGAGATTGACCAGGATGGTACCAGGAATGAGGGACCTCAGTTATCAGGGAGGCGAGAGAAGCGAGGATTATTCTCCTTGGAGCAGAGAAGGTTAAGAGGAGACTTAACAGAAGATTTGGAACTTTGAGGGGATTTCATTAGGCTGAACAAAGAGAAACTATTCCCACTGGCAGGTGGGTCAGTAACCCGGGGACAACAATTTAAAATAGATATTAAAAGAAACAGAGGGGAGGTGAGGAGAAATGTTTTCACAGCGAGTTGTTGGGATTTGGAATCATTGCCTGAAAGGCCAGTGGAAGCCGATTCAATAACAACTTTTAAGAGAGAAGTAAATAATTATTTGGGGAGAGAGCGGGGGAGTGGGTTTGATCAGAGCTATAGGGTGAGTGCGGGGGAATGGAGTTGATCAGGGCTATGGGGAGAAAGTGGGGGAATGGGGTTGATCAGGGCTATGGGCAGCGAGTGGGGGAGTGCGGTTGATCTGGGCTATGGGGAGGAGAGCGGGGGATTGGGGTTGATCAGAGCTATGGGGAGAGAGCGGGGGGAGTGGGGTTGATCAGGGCTATGGGGAGAGCGCGGGGAGAGTGGGGTTGAGCGGGACTATGGGGAGAGTGGGGGGAGTGGGGTTGATCAGGGCTATGGGAGAGAGGCGGGGGAGTGGGGTTGATCAGGGCTATGGGAGAGAGCGGGGGCGTGCGGTTGATCAGGTCTATGGAGATAGAGCGGCGGAGTGGGGTTGATAAGGATATGGGGAGAGAGCGGCGGAGTGGGGTTGATCAGGGCTATGGGGAGAGAGCGGGGGGAGTGGGGTTGATCAGGGCTGTGGGAGATAGAACGGGGGAGTGTGGTTGATCAGGGCTATCGGGAGAGCGGGCGAGTGGGGGTAAGTACGTTTGACCAGGGCTATGGGGACAGAGCGGGAGAGTGGGGTTGATAAGCGCTATGGGGCGAGTGGGGTTGATCAGGTCTACGGGGACAGAGCGGGGGAGTGGGATTGATCAGGGCTATGGACAGTGAGTGGGGGAGTAGGGTTAATCAGGGCTATGGGGAGAGAGCGGGGGAGTGGGGTTGATCAGGGCTATGGGGAGAGAGTGTGGGAGTGGGGTTGATCAGGGCTATGGGGAGAGAGCGGGGGAGTGGGATTGATCAGGGCTATGGGGAGATCAGGGGAGTTGGGATGATGAGGGCAATGGGGAGAGCGGGGGAGTTGGGTTGAGCAGGGCTATGGAGATAGAGCGGGGGTGGGGTTGATCAGGGCTATGGGGAGAGAGCGGGGGAGTGGGGTTGATCAGGGCTATGGGAGAGAGTGGGGGAGTGGGGTTGATCAGGGCTATGGGGAGAGAGTGGGGAGTGGGGTTGATCAGGGCTATGGGGAGAGAGTGGGGGAGTGGGGTTGATCAGGGCTATGGGGAGAGAGCGGGGGAGTGGGGTTGATAAGTGCTTTGGGGAGAGAGCGGGTGAGTGGGGTTGTTCAGGGCTATGGGGAGAGAGCGGGGGAGTTGGGTTGATCAGGGCTATGGGAGAGCGCGGGGAGTGGGGTTGATCAGGGCTATGGGGAGAGAGCGGGGGAGTGGGGTTGCTCAGGCTATGGGGAGAGAGGGGGGAGTGGGGTTGATAAGGGCTATGGGAGAGAGTGCGGGGGGAGTGGGGTTGATCAGGGCTATGGGGAGAGAGATGGGGAGTGGGGTTGGTTAGCGCTATGGGGAGAGAGTGGGGGACTGGGGTTAATGAGATCTATGGGGAGAGAGGGGGAGAGTTGTGTTGTTCAGGGCTATGGGGAGAGAGAGGCGGAGTGGGGTTGATCAGGGCTGTGGGGAGAGAGAGGGGGGAATGGGGTTGATGCCTCTCTACACTACTACTCGAAACCTCCTGACCTAACTGGTCGTTTTGGAAAGGTAGGTATGAATTGCCG
>NW_024704761.1:12566855-12625708 GCF_018977255.1 Callorhinchus milii | reverse complement strand
CCCCTTTCTCCAAGGTCTTGGAAAGAGTTGTCGCCTCCCAACTGCGCTCTTTCCTTTCCACCCATTCTCTTTTCGAACCCCTTCAGTCAGGTTTCCGTGCTGCCCATAGCACAGAAACTGCCCTGGTCAAGGTCACCAATGATATCCTGACCATCTGTGACCAGGGCTCCCTCTGTCTCCTCGTCCTCCTCGACCTATCGGCAGCATTCGATACGGTCGACCACGCTATCCTACTCCACCGCTTGTCCTCCCACCTCAACCTTCAAGGCACTGTCCTTGAATGGTTTAGGTCGTACCTTTCTCACCGTCTTCACTTGTCTCGACGAATGGCTTCTCCTCCACCCCCCGCACTGTCTCATGTGTGTCCCTCAGGGCTCTGTCCTCGGTCCCCTCCTCTTCACCCTCTATATGCTCCCCCTTGGTGACATCATCCGCAGACATGGAGTTAACTTCCACATGTATGCGGATGACACCCAACTCTACCTTTCCTCCTCTACTCTCAACTCCACGACCACCGATGTCCTGACAGCTGCCTGTCCGACATCGAGTCCTGGACGAGAGACAACTTTCTTCAGCTCAACGTGCGAAAAACCGAGGCCCTCCTGATTGGCTCACGTCAGCGCCTCCGCACCTCAGGCGCGACACCATCAGCATCCAAGGCTGCACTCTCCACCTCTCAAAGCCAGTCAGGAACCTCGGCGTTTTGTTCGACCCTGAGCTGTCCTTTCTCCCTCACATCCGCACCACAACTGGCACCGCCTTCCATCACCTCCGGAACATCGCCAGACTACGGCACTACCTCACCCCTCACGCTGCTGAAACCCTGGTCACGCCTTTGTCACCTCAAGGCTGGACTATGGGAACTCTCTCCTCGCCGGCCTTCCCGCCACCTCCCTCCACAAGCTGCAGGTCATTCAGAACTCTGCAGCTCATGTACTGTCCCGCACCAGGCTTCGGGAACACATCACTCCCACCCTCGCTCGCCTCCACCAGCTCCCCATCCTCCAGAGGATTGATTTCAAGATCCTCATCCTCACCTACAAGGCCATTCACGGCCTCGCTCCCTCCTACCTCTCCAACCTACTATCCCCCTACCTACCTGCCCGTACCCTCCGTTCCTCCGGCTCCGGTCTGCTCCACGTCCCCCGCCCCAATCGCCCTACCATCGGTGGTCGGGCCTTCAGCTCTCAGCCCCGAGGCTCTGGAACTCTATCCCCCAGTGCCTTCGCCGCTTCCTCCCTCTCCTCCTTCAAGGCCGGTCTCAAAACCTTTCTCTTTGACCGAGCCTTCAGCTCCCCTCTCGACTCTCTTCCCCCTTCTCGCTCCCTCCCATCCCTCCCCTCACCATTTCCCCCCTCCTCACTCCCTCCCCTCCCCTCACCCTGACCATTTCCCCCCTGCTCGGGTCATGACCCAACTGTGCAGCGCCTTGGGACGTCCTCCTGACGTGAAAGGCGCTTTATAAATGGAATCTTGTTGTTGTTGTTGTTGTTAAAATTAGGGGTAAGCCCTTTTGCACTGAGTTGAGGAAAAACTTCTTCACTGAGTTTATGAAATTCTCTACCGCAAAGGGCTGTAGATGCTCAGTTGTTGAACATATTCAAGACTGAGATTGATAGATTTCTTGTGGAGATTGATAGATTTCTTGGGGATAAGGCGGGAGGTGGAGTTAGAATAGATCAGCCATGATCTTATTGAATGGCAGGGCAGGCTCGAGGGGCCGAATGGCCTACTCCTGCTCCTAATTCTTATGTTCTTATGTAAATAAGGGTAGTACATCTTATTGATTGGTCGGTAGATCAGTAGATATGGTTCGCCATTAGATTGGGAGGGAGGGGGTGGGGGGGTGGGTGGAAATTGGAGGGGGGGGTGACCGCAGAGCAGATTCCCTTGATTTTGGATTGAAGGAAATCCAGCATCTCCTCACAGTGAAGGTTGGAGGAGATGACCTGCGCGGGGTGGCGGGGGGAACGGAGGAGTCGGGATATGGTAGAAAACTGAAGCCTGGGGTTGTTTTTCGCCTCCAGGGTTATCCTGGAGTAGAAGGACAACTTGGCCGAGGCTGGAGTGGAGCGGTAGGTTTTGAGGAGGTCCAGCAAGATTTGTCGGTGGACCGTTAGGCCAGATTTGAGGCAGGTGAGTTCAGCAGCCCGCACCTGGCTCTTCAGTGAGTGGAGGTGAGTGGTGAACCAGGGGGAGGAGTGAGAGTAGGAGACAGTACGGGAGGTGGTGGGGCAAGAGTGTCGAGTGTGGAGGAGAGTGTGTTGTGGTGGAGGGTGAGAGGAGAAGAGGGGTCAGTGAGGGTTGAAGGCCAGAGGGAGAGGAGTTCAGAGGACGCCAAGGCAGCGGTTAGGGATTGTGGGGGTAACTTCTTCCAGGGGCGGTAGAAGATGGTGGTGGGTCTGGTGGAGGTGGGGAGGGGGGTGGAGGTGGAGGTGGTGAAGGAGATGAAGTGGTGATTGGAGATGGCCTTGTCGGTAATGGTGGTATCCGAGACACTGAGGCCCCGGGTGATCACCAAATCGAGTGTGTGGCCGTGACTGTGAGTGGCGGAGTTGATGCAGAGGGAGAGGTTGAGCGAGGAGAGCAGGGAAGAGAAGTCCGAGGAGATGGAGCAGGAGGGCGTGAAGTGCAGGTTGAAGTCGCCCGGGATGGTGAGGCAATCAGAGCAGAGGCAGAGAGATGTTAGTAGGGTAGAAATATCGGACATGAAGGTGGGAGAGGTTTTAGGGGCCGGTAGAGGAGGAGGATTTTGAGTGGGAGAGCATAAGGTGCTCGAAAGAGGGGAAAGAGCCAGAGGAGTAGGGGGATAGTCCTCTAGCTCTTTGCAAGCGAGAGACCCGAGTTCAATTCCCAGCAGAGGGCGAAACCTTGGGCAAGTTTCCTTACTCCACACAGAGCCTAATAATAATCCCTCCAAAACCCAAAACAACAATAAATTGGTCATTTTCAATCTACGACTGTTTGTGGGACATTGCTGTGCGCAATTGGCTGTCGCGTTCGCCCACAAATATACAGTCAATTCACTTTACAGTGTGTTCTGTGAAGCGCTTTGGGACGTCCTCCCGACGTGAAAAGCGCTATATCAAATGCAAGGATTATTATTATTATAGGGCAAGTGGTGCCCTTGAGATAAGGGCTACACCACCGCCACGGCAGTTGGGGCGAGGGATGTGGTGGGAGGTGTAGCCGGGTGGTGTGGCCTCCATGAGGGCGAAGGTGTCGCCTGGGGTGAGCCAGGTTTCCGTTAAGGCCATGATGTCAACGCTCTCATCAAGGATGAGATCGTTGATGACCAGGGCCTTGTTACAGAGGGAGCGGACATTTTGTAGTCCGATGTGGACGGAGTGGTTGACAGAAGGGTGTGTGGGAGGGGAGGGGGGTCCAGGTTGTGAGGCAGGGGTGGGGAGAATGCGGGTGAGGGAGGAGAGGTTGGCGCCCCGGGTCTGTATCCGGGGTGGCTGTCGAATGTAGTGGGGAATGGGGCAGTCGGTGTGGCTGCTGCTGGACAGCGGTGCCATGGTGAGCCCGGCCGGCGGAGGATTCCCAGGCTGGAGCAGAGGGAGGTTGTGGGAGGGTCAAGTGGGGATAGAAGGCGAGAGGGATGGAGAGAGAGGAGGACAGAGCGGGAGAGATGCAGAAGGGGGAGGGTTTGGGGGGAGCGAGGAGGGGGGAGGGAGGGAGGGAGGGGTGAGGGGGCTCGGGTCAGAGCAGCAGCTCTGCATGGGAAGGACATCCCAAGGTTAGATAGTCAGGGGTTTGGTCCTGAGGGTTGGAATCAAGAGGTGTGAGGGGTGACCGAAGGCACTGTCAAAGAGGAATGTCTTGAGATGGGCCTGAATAATGCAAGGGAGGGGATGAGGAGAACTAGATGGACCTTGGTCTCCTTTCGCCAGCAAATTCTTATGTTCTTATAATCTCTGGAAGTCCATCCCAGAATCTCTGCCTTGTCCCCTTCCTTGCATTATTCCAGGCCCATCTCAAGACAGTGCCTTCCACCATTGTGGTGGGGGACAGAAAAGCTGAAGGTCCAACCGGCAATGGGGCGGGCAGGGCATGGAGCAGGCCAGTGCCCGCCGAGTGGAGGGAGCAGACAGGTTAGTATAGTGTCAATAGGTTGCACAGGGAGTGGAGGGTGAGGATTTTAAACCAGTGGAGGCAGGCAAAGATGGGAGTGAGCCTGAACATACACCCCTAAAATGCAGCTGGAGAGAAGTCACAGATCTTATATAAGAACAGCAGATCAAACACATGAATGCATGTCTGGAGAAATGGTGCAGAAAGGAGTGCTTCAGGTTCCTGGATCATTGGGACCAGTTCTGGGGCAGGTAGGACCTGTACAAGATGGATGGGTTTCACCTGAACAGGACCAAGGTCCTCGCAGGGAGGTTAACTAGTGCTGTGAAAAACTAATTTCAAGGGAGAAGGGAATCAGGATGTAGCATCAGAGAGAAGAAACAAGTTACATAGAGGGCTGGGACACACAAATAACAATGCAATAAAGAGCAGTCCAGAAAAAGGAGGGATTTGATGCAAACGTTGCTCCCCTGTACAAAAAGGGGCAGAAGGATAAACCCGGGAGCTACAGGCCAGTCAGCCTGACGTCAGTAACGGGGAAACTTCTGGAGATTATAATCCGGGGCAAAATTAATTTTCACTTAGAAAAATATGGGTTTAATAAAGGACAGACAACATGGATTAGTTAAAGGCAAATTGTGTCTAACAAACCTGATAGAGGTTTTTGATGCAGTAACGGAGAAGGTTGTGCATTGATGTAGTTTATATGGATTTTCAAAAGACGTTTGACAAAGTGCCACATAAGACTTGTAGCAAAATAGAAGCCCCCGGTATTAAAGGGACAGTGGCAGCGGATACAGAATAACAACAACAAGATTACATTTGTATAGCGCCTTTCACATCAGGAGGACGTCCCAAGGCACTGGTCAGTCTACAGCATTTCAGACCCGAGCTGGGGTCGGGGAGAGCAGAAGGAAGGGGAAGGGGGGTGGCTGATGGCATGGTCGAAGAGGAGGGTCTTGAGTTGGGACTTGAAGGAGGCTAAGGAAGGGGCGTGGCGGAATGATTGGGGGATGGAATTCCAGAGGTTGGGGGCAGAATAGCTGAAGGTTCTCCCACTTCTCCCACCAATGGTGGGCGGGTGGGTCGGGGGATGTGGAGCAGGCCAGAGCCGGCTGAGCGGACGGAGGGAGCGGGCGGTTTGGTAGAGGGTGAGGAGGTCGCAGAGGTAGGGTGGGGCGAGGCCATGGAGGGCTTTGTAGGTGAGGACCAGGATCTTGAACTGGATCCTCTGAACAACAACAACAACAACAAGATTTCATTTATACAGCGCCTTTCACGTCGGGAGGACGTCCCAAAGCGCTGGACAGTTGGGTCGGGACCCGAGCAGGGGGCAAATGGTCGGGGAGGGAAGGGAGGGAGCGAGGAGGGGGTAGAGAGTCGAGAGGGGAGCTGAAGGCATGGTTGAAGGATAGAGAGCCAATGGAGTCGGGCGAGATTGGGGGAGATGGGGTCACGGAGTTTGGTGCGGGAGAGGACACGGGTTGCGGAGTTTTGGAATATCTGCAGCCTGTGGAGGGAGGAGTTGGGAAGGCCGACAAGCAGGGGTTTGCATAGTCGAGCCTGGAGGTGATGAAAGCATGAACAAGACTTTCAGCGCCTGAGGGGAGAGGTAGTGGTGGAGTCGGGCGATGTTACGGAGGTGAGGGAAGGCAGAGCGGGTCATGGCTTGGATGTGGGGAAGAAAAGACAGTTGAGGGTCGAACAAGACACCTGGGTTCCTGACTGGCTGGCGAGTTGGTGAGTTGTAGTGTGCAACCATGGAGGTTGATGCTGCCAGAGCCTGAGGTGCTGAGGCGCTGGCGCGAGCCAATCAATAGGGCCTCCATCTTGTTCACATTCAACTGCAGGACATTTGCCCTCATCCAGGACTTGATGTCTGACAGGCAGCTATCAGGACAGCAGTGGTCCTGGAGCTGAGGGGGGGGGGGCACAAAGATATGGAAGTTGACCCCATGTCTGAAGATGATGTCACCAAGGGAGAGCATGTAGATATTAAAGAAAGGGCCAAGGACAGAGCCCTGGGGGACGCCAGACGTGACAGTGCAGGGGCTGGAGGAGAAACCGTTAGAAGCAACAAAATGGACACGGTGAGAGAGATAGGAATTGAACCAGGCAGGGGCAGGTCCGTGAAGATTAAGTAAAGAGGAGAGGCAGTGTATGAGGATGGAGTGGTCGACAGAACTCGCTGGGAGACAGAGAACGGAGAGTGGTGGTGAACGGTTGTTTTTCTGACTGGAGGGAAGTGCAGTGGTGTCCCCCGGGGTCGGTATTGGGACCACTGCTGTTTGTGATCTATATAAATGACCTGGACTTGGGTATAGGGAGGACAATTTCCAAGTTTGCAGATGACACTAAGTTAGGAAAAGTAGTAAACAGTGAGGAGGACAGTAACAGACTGTAAGAGGACACAGACAGACTGGTAACGTGGGCCGACACGCGGCAGATGAAGTTTAATGTGGGGAAATGCCAAGTGATGCATTTTGAGAGGAAGAATGAGGAGAGGCAATATACGCTGATGGAACAATCTTACAGGGGGTGAAGGGACAGAGAGACCTGGGGGTCATATAGTAAATGTTTGAAGGTGGCCGGACAGGCAGATAGAGCTGTTAAAAAAGCATCCGGGACACTAGGCTTTATAAATAGGGCATAGAATACACAAGTCAGGAGGTTATGATGAACCTTTATATAAAACACTGGTTAGGCCTCAGCGAGAGACTGTGTTCAGTCCTGGGCCCCACACTTTATGAAGGATCTCAAGGCATTGGAGAGGGTGCAATGGAGATTGACCAGGATGGTACCAGGAATGAGGGACCTCAGTTATCAGGGAGGCGAGAGAAGCGAGGATTATTCTCCTTGGAGCAGAGAAGGTTAAGAGGAGACTTAACAGAAGATTTGGAACTTTTGAGGGGATTTCATTAGCTGAACAAAGAGAAACTATTCCCACTGGCAGGTGGGTCAGTAACCCGGGGACAACAATTTAAAATAGATATTAAAAGAAACAGAGGGGAGGTGAGGAGAAATGTTTTCACAGCGAGTTGTTGGGATTTGGAATCATTGCCTGAAAGGCCAGTGGAAGCCGATTCAATAACAACTTTTAAGAGAGAAGTAAATAATTATTTGGGGAGAGAGCGGGGGAGTGGGTTTGATCAGAGCTATAGGGTGAGTGCGGGGGAATGGAGTTGATCAGGGCTATGGGGAGAAAGTGGGGGAATGGGGTTGATCAGGGCTATGGGCAGCGAGTGGGGGAGTGCGGTTGATCTGGGCTATGGGGAGAGAGCGGGGGATTGGGGTTGATCAGAGCTATGGGGAGAGAGCGGGGGGAGTGGGGTTGATCAGGGCTATGGGGAGAGCGCGGGAGAGTGGGGTTGAGCGGGACTATGGGGAGAGTGGGGGGAGTGGGGTTGATCAGGGCTATGGGGAGAGAGCGGGGGAGTGGGGTTGATCAGGGCTATGGGGAGAGAGCGGGGGCGTGCGGTTGATCAGGTCTATGGAGATAGAGCGGCGGAGTGGGGTTGATAAGGGATATGGGGAGAGAGCGGCGGAGTGGGGTTGATCAGGGCTATGGGGAGAGAGCGGGGGGAGTGGGGTTGATCAGGGCTGTGGAGATAGAACGGGGGAGTGTGGTTGATCAGGGCTATCGGGAGAGCGGGCGAGTGGGGGGTAAGTACGTTTGACCAGGGCTATGGGGACAGAGCGGGAGAGTGGGGTTGATAAGCGCTATGGGGCGAGTGGGGTTGATCAGGTCTACGGGGACAGAGCGGGGGAGTGGGATTGATCAGGGCTATGGACAGTGAGTGGGGGAGTAGGGTTAATCAGGGCTATGGGGAGAGAGCGGGGGAGTGGGGTTGATCAGGGCTATGGGGAGAGAGTGTGGGAGTGGGGTTGATCAGGGCTATGGGGAGAGAGCGGGGGAGTGGGATTGATCAGGGCTATGGGGAGATCAGGGGAGTTGGGATGATGAGGGCAATGGGGAGAGCGGGGGAGTTGGGTTGAGCAGGGCTATGGAGATAGAGCGGGGGAGTGGGGTTGATCAGGGCTATGGGGAGAGAGCGGGGGAGTGGGGTTGATCAGGGCTATGGGAGAGAGTGGGGGAGTGGGGTTGATCAGGGCTATGGGGAGAGAGTGGGGAGTGGGGTTGATCAGGGCTATGGGGAGAGAGTGGGGGAGTGGGGTTGATCAGGGCTATGGGGAGAGAGCGGGGGAGTGGGGTTGATAAGTGCTTTGGGGAGAGAGCGGGTGAGTGGGGTTGTTCAGGGCTATGGGGAGAGAGCGGGGGAGTTGGGTTGATCAGGGCTATGGGGAGAGCGCGGGGGAGTGGGGTTGATCAGGGCTATGGGGAGAGAGCGGGGGAGTGGGGATTATCAGGGCTGTGGGGAGAGCGGGGGAGTGGGGTTGATCAGGGCTATGGGGAGAGAGAGGGGGGAGTGGGGTTGATAAGGGCTATGGGGAGAGAGTGGGGGGAGTGGGGTTGCTCAGAGCTATGGGGAGAGAGGGGGGGGAGTGGGGTTGATAAGGGCTATGGGGAGAGAGTGGGGGGAGTGGGGTTGATCAGAGCTATGGGGAGAGAGGGGGGGGGAGTGGGGTTGATAAGGGCTATGGGGAGAGAGGGGGGAATGGGGTTGATCAGGGCTATGGGGAGAGAGGGGGGAATGGGGTTGATCAGGGCTATGGGGAGAGCGCGGGGGTAGTGGGGTTGATCAGGGCTATGGGGAGAGAGGGGGGAGTGGGGTTGATCAGGGCTCTGGGGAGAGAGGGGGGAGTGGGGTTGATCAGGGCTCTGGGGAGAGAGGGGGGAGTGGGGTTGATCAGGGCTCTGGGGAGAGAGGGGGGAGTGGGGTTGATCAGGGCTCTGGGGAGAGAGGGGGGAGTGGGGTTGATCAGGGCTATGGGGAGAGAGCGGGGATTTGGAAGCTCTTTTCAAAGAGCAGCACAGACCCGATGGGCTGAATGGCCTCCTCCTGTGCTGTATGATTCTATGATTGTATGATCTCTGTTAGAGGCTCTGTGAAGGGCGCTATGAAAAAGCAACTGTTTGTGTCTTCCATCGGAAGCTTCCGGAGCAAAGATTAAGCATGGTATGAAACAGAGAGATTTGTTTGGTTGTTGTTTCAGAGTCAGCGTTGCTCCGAGTGTGTGTGTGTGTGTCCAGGCTCTCTGGGACGCTGCCCGTGTGACGGCGCTCTGAGTGCTTGTGGTTGTGGCAGTATGTGCACGCTGAAGGGCTGCGCATTCCTGAGGTGCGATTGCAGATCACGATTACAAAGCACTCACTCCTTTTTTCCGTTCCACCATCTCTTGTGTCCTTCAATCATCCTGCGGAAAAAATCCATGAAGTTTACAAAGTTCTGTTGAAGGCGAAGCCATCGGGGGGATTGACACACATCCACATTGTACTGGAGCTCAGATCAGGAGCCGCTTGTAGTTGTTCACAGTTTACCTGAGGAGCCTGAGAGGATCGGAGGCCCTGTCTGCCTCTGAGGCTCTGCCTCTGATCCTCTCAGGCTCCTCAGGTAAACTGTGAACAACTACAAGCAGCTCCTGATCTGAGCGCCTCCCGCCCCCGACCCTTCCCTTTATCTCCAATAAGAGTGAAGCTAAACCCAAGGAACCGTCGCCTCCCTCCTGCGTCTCCCCAGATTTGCTGCCAAAGAAAAGTCAAACAGTGACTACATGAAGTTCTGTCGGTGGTAACAGCAGTGCCATTGATGACCTCCTGTTCCCACGACCCCCACCCCCAACCCCGGGGACGAGGCACCTCCCCAGCCATGAGGCCACACACTCCCAGCCAGTGAGTTTGGCTGTCTTAGCCCCAAGGATGCGATCAGCGTCTTCGAGATCAAAAGAGCAGGTAAGAAACCACAGGAATCCACTCATCAGTAATAATTCTCAGGCTAATCAATAATATTCACTAATCTAATGGCGAACCATATCTACTGATCTACCGACCAATCAATAAGATGTACTACCCTTATTTACATAAGAACATAAGAATTAGGAGCAGGAGTAGGCCATTCGGCCCCTCGAGCCTGCCCCACCATTCAATAAGATCATGGCTGATCTATTCTGACTCCACCTCCCGCCTTATCCCCATATCCCTTAATCCCTTTATCCACAAGAAATCTATCAATCTCAGTCTTGAATATGTTCAACGACTGAGCATCTACAGCCCTTTGGGGTAGAGAATTCTATAAACTCACTATCCTCTGAGTGAAGAAGTTTTTCCTCAACTCAGTGCAAAAGGGCTTACCCCTAATTTTAACAACAACAACAACAAGATTCCATTTATAAAGCGCCTTTCACGTCAGGAGGACGTCCCAAGGCGCTGCACAGTTGGGTCATGACCCGAGCATTGGGGGGGAAATGGTCAGGGTGAGGGGAGAGAAGGGAGGGAGCGAGGAGGGGGGAAATGGTCAGGGTTAGGGGAGGGAAGGGAGGGAGCGAGGAGGGGTGAAATGGTCAGGGTTAGGGGAGGGAAGGGAGCGAGCGAGGAGGGGGAAGAGAGTCGAGAGGGGAGCTGAAGGCACGGTCAAAGAGAAAGGTTTTGAGACCGGCCTTGAAGGAGGAAAGGGAGGAAGCGGCGAAGGCACTGGGGGATGGAGTTCCAGAGCCTGGGGGCTGAGAGGCTGAAGGCCCGACCACCGATGGTAGGGCGGTTGGGGCGGGGGACGTGGAGCAGACCGGAGCCAGAGGAACGGAGGGTACGGGCAGGTAGGTAGGGGGATAGTAGGTTGGAGAGGTAGGAGGGAGCAAGGCCGTGAATGGCCTTGTAGGTGAGGATGAGGATCTTGAAATCAATCCTCTGGGGGATGGGGAGCCAGTGGAGGCGAGCGAGGGTGGGAGTGATGTGGTCCCGAAGCCTGGTGCGGGACAGTACACGAGCTGCAGAGTTCTGAATGACCTGCAGTGTGGAGGGAGGTGGCGGGAAGGCCGGCGAGGAGAGAGTTCCCATAGTCCAGCCTTGAGGTGACAAAGGCGTGGACCAGGGTTTCAGCAGCGTGAGGGGTGAGGTAATGCCGTAGTCTGGCGATGTTCCGGAGGTGATGGAAGGCGGTGCCAGTTGTGGTGCGGATGTGAGGGAGAAAGGACAGCTCAGGGTCGAACAAAACGCCGAGGTTCCTGACTGGCTTTGAGAGGTGGAGAGTGCAGCCTTGGATGCTGATGGTGTCAGCGCCTGAGGTGCGGAGGCGCTGACGTGAGCCAATCAGGAGGGCCTCGGTTTTTCGCACGTTGAGCTGAAGAAAGTTGTCTCTCGTCCAGGACTCGATGTCGGACAGGCAGCTGTCAGGACATCGGTGGTCGTGGAGTTGAGAGTAGAGGAGGAAAGGTAGAGTTGGGTGTCATCCGCATACATGTGGAAGTTAACTCCATGTCTGCGGATGATGTCACCAAGGGGGAGCATATAGAGGGTGAAGAGGAGGGGACCAAGGACAGAGCCCTGAGGGACACCACATGAGACAGTGCGGGGGGTGGAGGAGAAGCCATTCGTCGAGACAAAGTGAAGACGGTGAGAAAGGTACGACCTAAACCATTCAAGGACAGTGCCTTGAAGGTTGAGGTGGGAGGACAAGCGGTGGAGTAGGATAGCGTGGTCGACCGTATCGAATGCTGCCGATAGGTCGAGGAGGACGAGGAGACAGAGGGAGCCCTGGTCACAGATGGTCAGGATATCATTGGTGACCTTGACCAGGGCAGTTTCTGTGCTATGGGCAGCACGGAAACCTGACTGAAGGGGTTCGAAAAGAGAATGGGTGGAAAGGAAAGAGCGCAGTTGGGAGGCGACAACTCTTTCCAAGACCTTGGAGAGAAAGGGGAGGTTGGAGATGGGCCGGTAGCTTGATAGCTGCGACGCATCAAGGGAGGGTTTTTTCAGGGTGGGCGTGATGATGGCAGTTTTTAATGGAATGGGGACAGAGCCAGAGGAGAGGGACAGGTTTTAGGGATAGGATGAGTTCAGTGACAGAGGGTGGGGAAACGGGTACGAAGGTGTGTAGGGGAGGATGGGTAGGAGTCGGAGTGTGGGAGGGAAGGGGTGGGTGGTGGGTGGAAGTTGGAGGGGAAGTGACCGCGGAGCGGATTCCCTTGATCTTGGATTCAAGGAAATCCAGCATCTCCTCGCAGTGAAGGTTGGAGGAGATGACCTGCGCGGGGTGGCGGGGGGGACGGAGGAGTCGGGTTGTGGTGGAAAACAGTAGCCTGGGGTTGTTCTTCGCCTCCAGGATTATCCTGGAGTAGAAGGACGACTTGGCCGAGGCTAGAGTGGAGCGGTAAATTTTGAGGAGGTCCAGCCAGATTTGTCGGTGGACCGTTAGGCCAGATTTGACACAGGTGCGTTCAGCAGCCCGCACCTGGCTTTTCAGTGAGCGGAGGTGGGTGGTGTACCAGGGGGAGGAGCGGGAGTAGGAGACAGTGCGGGAAGTGATGGGGGCAAGAGTATCGAGTGTGGAGGAGAGGGTATTGTGGAGGAGGGAGAGAGGAGAAGAGGGGTCGGTGAGGGTTGAAGGCCAGAGGGAGAGGAGTTCAGAGGACTCCAAGGCATCGGTTAGGGATTGTGGGGGTAACTTCTTCCAAGGGCGGTAGAAGATGGTGGTGGGTCTGGTGGAGGTGGGGAGGGGTTGGAGGTGGTGAAGGAGATGAAGTGGTGGTCAGAGATGGCCTTGTCGGTAATAGTGACATCCGAGACACTGAGGCCCCGGGTGATCACCAAATCGAGTGGGTGGCCGTGACTGTGAGTGGGGGAGTTTATGTGTAAGGAGAGGTTGAGTGAGGAGAGCAGGGAAGAGAAGTCTGTGGAGATGGAGCAGGAGGGGGTGAAGTGTAGGTTAAAGTCGCCCAGGATGATGAGGCG
The DNA here is from genome assembly GCF_018977255.1 of Callorhinchus milii. Classification (NCBI taxonomy): domain Eukaryota; kingdom Metazoa; phylum Chordata; class Chondrichthyes; order Chimaeriformes; family Callorhinchidae; genus Callorhinchus; species Callorhinchus milii. The sequence continues at coordinate 12,612,783 of NW_024704761.1, read as the reverse complement.
ATCAGAGCAGAGGCAAAGAGATGTGAGAAGTGTTGAAATGTCAGAGATGAAGGTGGGAGAGGTTTTAGGGGGCCGGTAGAGGAGGAGGATTTTAAGGGAGAGGAATGAGGGGTGGGAGAGGGTGAGGTGCTCAAAGGAGGGGAAAGAGCCAGTGGAGTAGGGGGATAGGGCAAGTGGTGTCCTTGAGATAAGGGCAACACCACCGCCACGGCGGTTGGGGCGGGGGATGTGGTGGGAGGTGTAGCCGGGTGGCGTGGCCTCCGTGAGGGGGAAGGTGTCGCCTGGGGTGAGCCAGGTTTCTGTTAAGGCCATGATATCAACGTTCTCATCAAGGATGAGATCGTTGATGACCAGGGCCTTGTTGCAGAGGGAGCGGACATTTTGCAGTCCGATGTGGAGGGAGCGGTTGACAGAAGGGTGTGTGGGAGGGGAGGGGGGTCCAGGTTGTGAGGCAGGGGTGGGGGAAATGGGGATGAGGGAGGAGAGGTTGACTCCCCGGGTCTGTGTCCGGGGTGGGTGGCGAGTGTGGTGGGGAATGGGGCAGTCGGTGTGGCTGCTGCTGGACAGCCAACGCCGAGTGCCGCGGTGAGCCCGGCGGAGGATTCCCAGGCTGGAGCAGAGGGAGGTTGTGGGAGGGTCAAGTGGGGATAGAAGACGAGAGGGACGGAGAGAGAGGAGGAGAGAGCGGGAGAGATGCAGAGGGGGGAGGGTTTGGGGGGAGAGAGGAGGGGGCGGGAGGGAGGGGGTGAGGGGGCTCGGGTCAAAGCGGCAGCCATAGTGCGCACGCGGGGACCGGGAGCGAGCGGTCAGGTGGATGGCATTATCCCGTAGATTGGGGCAGCGAACCCAACAGGGCCATAGTGGGCTCTGATGTGAGCCCTGGGGGGGGGGGGGGCGCAGAGAGTTTTTTTTGTTTTTTTTTGTTTTTTTGCGCACGCGCACGCACCTGAAAACTAATCTATGACGTCAGCAGTTCCCCCGCTCCGCCCCCACCCCCCCCCCCCCCGGGGCTGAACTCGCTCCCATTCCCTAAGACTGTGACCCCCGTTCATAGTTTCTCTAACCAGGGACAAAGTCTCCCACTATCTATTCTGTCGTGCCCCTTAATAATCTTATAGGTTTCTATACGATCACCTCTCATTCTTCTATATTCTAGAGAATATAGGCCTAAATTGCACAACCTATCCTCATAACTCATACCCCTCATTCCAGGTACCAATCTACGTTGTAACCCCTCCAAGGAGAGTACATCCTTTCTTAAATTAAGGAGACCAAAACTGCACACAATACTCTCGGTGCGGTCTCACCGGGGCCCTGTGCAGTTGCAGTAAGACTTCTCTACTCTTATATTATAACCCTTTTGTAACAAATGCCGACATACTGTTCGCCTTCCCAACTGCTGCTGTACCTGCAAACTAACTGTTTGTGACTGGTGTACAAGGACACCCAAGTCTCTGAACACTGACACTATCTCGTCTCTCCCCTTCTAAAAGATAATCTGCTCTACTGTTTTTGCCCCCTGTGAGGTGAATGACCTCACACTTCCCTACATTATACTTCATCTGCCACCACCTTACTCTCAATCAATAATATTACTCAGAAAAATCAATACTCCCAATCAATCAATCAATCATTCAATAGTATTTACTTATCTCCTCTCTGATCAATGACAACAACTGCTCCTACAGCCGGACTTCACTCTCCGCGATGCCTCCCACCGTTACACCTCTCCATGCCACACACCGTGTCCCTCACCCCCACTCCCTCACTCCCCCTCACCCCACCTCAGCCCCACTCCCTCACTCCCCCCCACTCCTTCACTCCCCCACTCCCTCACCCCCTCACTCCCCCACTCCCTCACTCCCCCACTACCCCTCACCCTGCCTCACCCCCCCACTCCCTCACTCCCCCACCCCCCCATTCCCTCACTCCCCCACTCCCTCACCCCCCCACTCCCTCACGCCCCCCACTCCCTCACCCCCCCACTCCCTCACTCCCCTACTACCCCTCACCCTGCCTCACCCCCCCCACTCCCTCACTCCCCCCACTCCCTCACCCCCCCACTACCCTCACCCTGCCTCACCCCTCACTCCCCCCACTCCTTCACTCCCCCCACTCCCTCACTCCCCAACTCCCTCACTCCCCCCATTCCCTCACACCCCCATTCCCTCACACCCCCACTCCCTCACCCCACCCCCACTCCCTCAACCCCCCACTACCCCTCACCCTGCCTCATCCCCCACTCTCTCACTCCCCCCACACCATCACTCCCCCCACTCCCTCACTCCCCCACTACCCCTCACCCACCCCCACTCCCTCACCCCCCCACTCCCTCACCCTCAAAGGCTAGAAATTCCATTGAGCCTTAAGATGTTAGATTTTATTTCAAAATTAAGATTGTGCAGAATTTATGGAAAAAAGTTCAAGAGTAGGACAATGAGGATGTTTCAACAAAAATATTAACTTCAATCACACAGGAGCTGCATCATTCATTTTTGCTATACAGAGTAAGAATGTTTTCCTGAACACCTTGTGGTTGATGACTAGATGGCTTTTGAATCCGAGATTCCCAATCCTAAATCTCCAGGATATGCAACTAAATTTGGACAATTATTATCATGAACCTCCCGAGTTGGTTCCAATGTCCAATCTTGGGGATAGTGACAAATAAATGCTTTGTTATTCAGAAGCAGATATGGACAAAGTGACAGCAACTGTACAAGACAAAATGTGAGGAGATCAATTATGCCACTTTCTTGAAAGGTTGTTTAAAAATATTAACAGGCAGTGGAACTCAACCAAAGACTGCTCAGTGGAAATCATCAAAAACTCCTTGCAGAGACCAGACACGCTCTCTACAGTCACAAGCCACCCTCCACATTAGTGGAGAATGTACCTCACATTAGTGCTTTGCAAATTTTCCCCCAAATGAATTTGTCTGCAGTTTCCAAAACAAATAAACAAAGTTTCTGTAAATTAGACATATTTGTAAAACTGATCAACAATAAGCATGAGGCAGAAAATGATCATTTAAAAAGATGTATATTATTACCAAAACATAATAAACTGTAGTGATGAGGCGTCAACCAGCAGCAAACTGCTGATTCCATTTATCCATGGAGTGTTCTTTCAGATTTTCCTACTGCAGCAGCACCTGTCCATATGGTATTGTTCACAGCTCATTGGGGAATAAATCCCAGTGAATCCTATTTATTCTGTGACTCCTAAAGTTCCCATTCAGCACAGATGTTGTCCAAGCTCTCTCAGGCAGGCAGATTGGCTCCTCATGTCATATTCAGTGTAAAATGTGATTTAGGTTGTACTTCTCACAGAACTTGTTGGTGAATGGGATGCAGGTGAGATATTCACACCAATAACAGTTGATGGGATATACGTAGAACCAGATGATTAGAGAGGCACCAAGTCCCAGAAAAACCAGAACGGAGACAATAATCAGTAGTCGTTTTCCATATTTATCAACTTTACCGAAGGTAATATATGGTAAGAAGATAAATGAGAGCAGGAGCCCACTAATAAACCCAAAGAGATGTGCAATATTGTCTATCCAAGGCAACAAGCCAAAGATGAAGAGAAACAGAACTATTCCAATCAGCTTCATGAAGGCCTTCCATGGTTTCTCCAGAATTGGCCAACTTTGAAACAATTCCACAAAGAGACAGGCCAACAAACCAAAATGGGAGCCAGCAGGACCCACCTAAAGCAGAAAAAGACAATCACTATTATAGAAATTATACAGAGTTTCATTTTTGATGATCATCCACTTCAATAACAACAAATTACATTCATACCATGATCTTATCAAATGGCGGGGCAAGCTCGAGGGCCCGAATGGCCTACTCCTGCTCCTAATTCTTATGTTCTTATATAGTGCCTTTCACTTTGGAAGAACATCCCAAGGTGCTGGAAGCTTCCTCTCAGTTCTAATTCATATCCCACCAATTGTCTTCCTTCCTCTCCAGAGAACACTGCCTCATGCTGGAGATTTCTACGGGCTCACCCTAGTTGTTGTTGTTGTAGTGGAATCATCTCCACTATATGCCTTCTAAGCCCAAGTGGGTCTGTACTAATTAAAGGGTAACCAGCCCATCTATCTCAGTTTAGACCTCTCTTCAACCTTATAATCCAAAGCCTTATTGGGTAAGGTGCTCTTAGCTCAACAAGTGCCATGAAACTTGGCAGATGCTGTGATAAAAATAATCCTTTCATTTGATAACTAGCCCCTGGGATAAATCGTCAACCCCACATAACTTAGTCACTCACTCAATATAATAATAATAACCAACATCCTGGCTATTGTAGTACTTCGTAATTTCCAGATACTATACTTTGGATAAATAGTCAACTCTGATAAATAGTCATTTGAGCTATTTCCCTTGGGATGATGAGTTACCACATCAGGAGGATGTCTCAGAATGTTCCACAGGATTTACTGTAAGGTGTAGTGGCTGTATTTTTTAGGGCAACCAATTTGAACATAGCAAGTCCACAAACAGTCATCACCAATTGTATTTGTTGGCCAGAAGAAACAACCTTTCTTATGGATTCTGCCTCAAACACCACTCCTGGGAGGTCATTCCATATCCTAACTGCACTGCGCATGAAAAAAAATTGTCCTAACCTTTCTATTTGCTTGTTTACAATCTTAAATTGATGCCCTCAAGTTACTCACCGACCAGTGGAAATCATTTCTCCCTATTGACTATCAAAACCCACATAATTTTAAAGATTTAGGTCACCTTCCTTCCTTGTTGCAGTGGAAAAGCTCCCAGTTCCTCCAGTCTCCACTCACAGACCAAACCACTCATTCTCAGTACCATCCTAGTAAATCACCTCTTTATCTCCTCTATCACCTTAACATCTTTCTTAAAGTGGGGTGATCAATACTAGACACATATTCTAACTGTGCTAATGATGTGTTTAAGTTTAGCATTACCTCCTTGCCTTTATATTCTATACCCTATTAATAAAACCCAAGATTCTATTAGCTTTTTACACAGCTTTGTCCTTTTCACCTTTAAGGATTTATGTATATTAACAACAGAGTCCCTTTGCTTTTCTACTCTTTTTAATATTTTTCCCCCAACATATACTTATTCTCCCTTTTCATCTTCCCAAAATGTATAACCTAACATTTGTCTGTATTAAATTTCATTTGCCATTTTTCTGCCCAACAACAACAACAAATTACACTTATTTTATGTCAGAAAGACTTCCGAGGGATTCAGGGGTTTTAGGACCCCTACTGGGAGTTGGGGGTCAGGAAGGGTGGAGGCTATGGGTGGGTGAGGGTGGGAGCGTGTCCGAAAGTATGGTTGAAGACGGGACTTGAAGAAGGCAAGAGAGGGGCTGAGGCGGAGGGATTGCGGGATAGATTTCCAGAGTGTGGGGCAGAGATGCTGAATACCCGATTGCCAATGGTGGGCGGGAAATGCGGGGGACCTGAAGTAGCCAGTGCCTGCCGAGCAGAGGGAGCGGACAGGCTGATATGGCGTTAGGAGGTCGGATAGTAGCATTTTGCTGCCAGAAATAGAGCAATTTTGGGTGTGACCCAGCAGAACATTGACAAAATAAAAAAAATTCATCTTTGTAACAAACAACAACATTTGTATAGCGCCATTCATGGTAGCATCCCAGAGCATTTGACAGTGACAGAGTCTGGGGGGAGGCGACCGTAAGCACAATCACATTTCTGAGAGTTCCAGAGTTTTGGGGCGCAGTGGCTGAAGGCACGGCCACTGATGGTGGAGCGGAGGGGACAAGGGACAAACAGGAGGCCGGAGCCAGCCGAGCGGAGGCAGTGGGTGGTGGAGTGGAGGGTAAGCAGGTCCAGAGGTGGGGAGGTGCGAGGGCTTGAAGGGATTTGAAAAGGAGTGAGAGGATCTTGAAATCGATTCATTCAGTAATTGGGAGCCAGTGGAGCCTGGCAAGGACTGCGGTGATGGGGGACACAGTTTTGTGCAGATGGGTATCCGGGCGGCGGAGTTTTGAATTATTTGAATTTTGTGTATGGTGGAGCTGAGGGGACCAGCGAGGAGGCCATTGGAATAGTCCAGTCGGGAAGTGACAAAGGCACGGACGAGGGTTTCGGCTGCTTTGGTTCTGAGGTACAGACCGAGGGCGGGCAATGTGACAGAGGTGGGAAAAAGTGGTCCTGGACAGGGAACAGATATGGGGTAGAAAGGAAAGCTGAGGATCAAACCTGATACCTATATTGTGCACGGATTCAGCGAGTCTAAGGGAGAGCCCGGGGAGGTTGAGGAGTTCGGACCTGCAGGAGAGGTTGACGGGAGCTAATGAGTATGGCTTCCATCTTGCCGACATTCAGCTGCAGGAAACTTGTGCTCACCCAGGCCTTGATGGCTGTCAAACAAGCTGACAGGATATCAACGGACGGGGAGTTGCAGCTGGAAGAGGAGTAGATTTGGGTGTCACTCAGTGGAAGTTGACCCCATGTCTGCAGATAACATCGCTGAGAGGGAGCGTGTAGATAAAGAAAAGAATGGGCTGGAGGAAAACTGGCTTTTGCTCTGAAAAGATTGATGCTTCAAGAAAAAAAACTGGGAGTGTGAGAGTCAAGAAGCTGATCCAGAGAACTGCAGCAGGTGAAGGTTACCACAGCAGGATTTCAAACAAAAGCAGCTCCTAAGGAACAATGTCCCTCTGCAAGCAGAAAGTAAAGGATTAGGGGTATCATTGACGTCAATTTACAACACTTGAGGTGAGCAGCTAATCCGCTGCCTGGCAATCCAAGCCCACAGCGCAGCATGTCAGCTGCATTCACACACCAGATAAAGTAGCATGAAAACAATGGGATTTGTCTGGGAACGACTAAGGCAGTGTCTGCTGCCTGCACACAGTGTTATACTAATGAACTAAACTACAGCTTCACTTGCTTTTACTGAAGTAATTAATCCTATTGAACAGAAATTCAGATATTTAAATAATATATGAACTGGGTTTGGTCTCAGTGATTGGGGCTGCACAATCGTCTTACTGTCTCCATTTTCTGGAATCCTAAATACAGTATTAAAATCCAAATGTTGCAAAATCTCTGATTTATTTTATTTTCTCCAGTTTTCTTTTGCAGGAAAAACCCTGAATTATTTAATTTGTTTCACTAACAAACTCAGTTAGAACACTGGATTAATTTCCCTGCAAAATATACAGTCAATTCACTTTGCAGTATATTTTGTGAAGCGCATTGAGACGTCTGGAAGATGTGATAAGGCATTATATCAAATGCAAGTATTATTATTATTAAATGTGAGGTGTTTGCACACAGCATGGAACTACACGCAATCTAGGGTTAGAGAGACAGATCATTCAAAAAAGAAACATGGATCCACATTGAAACATCAATCTTTCATCAGAACAAATAAACTGATGGTGCAATCTTAAAGGGGGTGAAGGAACAGAGAGACCTGGGGGGTCATATCAGTAAATCTTTGAAGGTGGCAGATCAGGTAGATAAAAAAGCATATGGGATACTAGGCTTTATAAATAGTGCATAGAATACATAGGAAGAGGCCATTCAGCCCTTCAAGCCTGTTCCACTTTTCAATTAAATGATGGCTGATCTGTACCCCAACTAACTTTTCAATTCCAATTTCCCGCTTTCTCCCCAAATCCCTTAATCCCTGACCTACCAACAATCTATCAACCTCAGCCTTGAAGGTGTGGATGGATCCAGCATCCATGGCCTTTTGGGGGAGAGAATTTCAGATTTCTACCCCCCTTTGAGTGAAAAAATGCTTCTTGATTTCACTCTTAAATGGCCTGGTTGTAATTTTAAGACTATTCCCCCTTGTTTTGGATTCCCCACCAGAGGCAATAGCTTCTCTGTATCTACCCTATCAAATCCCTTTATCATCTTAAATCCCTCAATCAAATCCCCCCTCAACCTTCCAAACTCAAGGGAATACAATCCAAGTTTAAGCAGCCTTTCCTTATAACTTAACCCTTTTTGGCCTGGTAACATTCTGCTGAACCTGTGCTGCACCCCCTCCAGGGCCAATATATCTTTCCTGAGGTGTGGTGCCCAAAACTGAACCCAGTCTCCAGATGGGGTCTGACTAACACTATATCCTCATCCTCCTTGATCTCTCTATTGCTATATCCTCATCTATCCTCATCCACCACCTCTCCTCTCACCTCAACCTTCACGACACTGTCCTTGATTGGTTCAGATCGTATCTCTCACACAACTCACACTTCATCTCCTCAAAAGGCTTTCCAGCCCCCGGACTGTCTTGTGTGGCGTTCCTCAGGGCTCTGTCCTTGTTCCCCTCCTCTTCAATATCTACATGCTCCCTCTTGGTGACATCATCCGCAGACATGGAAGTAACTTCCACATGTATGCGGATGACATCCAACGTTCTCTGCCTCCACCCTCGACTCCAGGACCCACTGCGGTCCTGACAGAATGTCTGTCAGACAACAAGCCCTGGATGAGAGCGAACTTTCTTCAAGACTGAGCTCCTGATTGACTCCCGTCAGCGCCTCCTCACCTCAGGCGCTGACAGCATCACCATCATGGGGCTCACTCCCCTTTGCTAAGCCAGTCCGGAACCTTGGGGTCTTGTTTGACCGTCAACTATCCTTTCTACCCCACATCTGCACCATGACCTGCTCTGCTTTCCCCCATCTCCGCAACATCACCCGACTCCACCACTGTCTCACACCGCAGGCCATCGAGACCCTCATAGACACATTCATAACATCCAGGCTTAACTATGCAAACTTATTGCTTGTCGGCCTCCCCAACGCCTCCCTCCACAGGCTGCAGATCATCCAGAACTCTGCAGCCCGTGTCCTCTCCTGCACCAGGCCCCATGACCCTATCACCCCCATCCTCGCCCGACTCCACTGGCTTCCCATCTCACAGAGGATACAGTTCAAGATCCTGGTCCTCACCTTCAAAGCCCTCCATGGTCTTGCTCCCCCTGACCTCTCCGACCTCCTAACCCCCTCCATCCTATTCGCTCCCTCCGCTCAGTGGGCTCCCACCTGCTACACGTTCCCCGCTCGCCCTACTATCGACGGGCGGGCCTTCCGCCACTCTGCCCCCACCCTCTGGAACTCCATCCCGCAGTCCCTTCAAGACCCACCTCAAGACCCTCCTCTTTGACTGTGTTTCGATCTCCCTGCTTCCCCCCCACTCCTCTCCACCTTCCCCCACCCTGACCCCCAGCTTGGGTCCGTAACTCTGTCTGTCTAGCGCCTTGGGATGTCCTCCCGTCATGAAAGACGCGTTACCAATGTAATTTTGTTGTTGTTGTACACAGCTGAAGCATCATTTCTTCAAAAGTCAGGAAATTATGGTGAAACTTTATAAACCACTGGTTAGGCCTCAGCGAGAGACTCTGTTCAGTTACAAACATAAGAAATTCTAGTCCTAGTAACGAGGCACCGAGCGAGGAGGAGGTCACTGGAATGTGACCCATGGCCAGGGAAGATAAGGATTGTTGGATCTGGAGGATGGATGGAAGGTCATCTGCACTTATAAGGGCATGTGACCTAGGGCAGGAGAGATAGGAACCTGGGATAACTGGACCAGAAGAAGGGATGGGAGACAAACTAGTAATTAAAACTGAGAAAGTGAAGTCCTGTAGCTCAGTGGTGAGAGCACTCGCCTCTCAAGTAAGAGACCTGGGTTCAATTCCCGACAGGGCGAAACCTTGGGAAAGTTTCCTTACTCAACACGCCTAATAATAATCCCTCAAAAAATAATAAAGAGGTCACTTCAATCTACGACTGTTTGTGGGACATTGCTGTGCGCAATTTGGCTGCCGCGTTTGCCCACAAAAATACAGTCAATATATTCTGTGAAGCGCTTTGAGACGTCTAGTAGACGTGAAAAGCGCAATATCAAATGCGAGGATTACTATTATTATAATAAAAAACTTAAAGTGAACAGGTCACATGGTCAGAGTTAGAAAGAAGGACTGAAACTTCAGGGACATGGAGTCAGGTGGTTTGGTCGGGCTGGAAAGGATGGAATAGGAGGAGGATTGTACTTTTGCAGAAGATACCCGAGCTGGTACAAGGAGAAACAACTTGAAGATGGGAAACATTGCCTGGGAAAAGTGCAGAGAGCGGGAAAAAAGGCATGAAAAAAAGGTAAAACAGATGGCTGGCGACAAAGGGTATAAAAATCGATACCCAAAACTAGTTTTTGTGGAGCCTCTGAGGAGAGCCTCTGAGGAGAGCCTCTGAGGAGAGCCTCTGAGGAGAGCCTCTGAGGAGAGCAAGTTAACAAACCTCCATGGAGAGGAAGAAGAATGCTTTTGAGGGAAAGAGGACTAGTCCAGCTCTCAACAGAGTGGACAGCAAAGAGGGTAAGTTCAGCCCTTGCTGGAGTCCTGATCAACCCCACTTTTCCCGCTCTGTCCCCATAGCCCTGATCAACCCTACTCCTCCCGCTCTCTCCCCGCAGCCCTGATCCAGCCCCCGCGCTCTCCCCGCAGCCCTGATCCAGCCCCCGCGCTCTCCCCGCAGCCCTGATCCAGCCCCCGCGCTCTCCCCGCAGCCCTGATCCAGCCCCCGCGCTCTCCCCGCAGCCCTGATCCAGCCCCCGCGCTCTCCCCGCAGCCCTGATCCAGGCCCCGCTCTCTCCCCGCAGCCCTGATCCAGGCCCCGCTCTCTCCCCGCAGCCCTGATCCAGGCCCCGCTCTCTCCCCGCAGCCCTGATCCAGCCCCCGCTCTCTCCCCGCACTCTCCCCGCAGCCCTGATCCAGCCCCCGCTCTCTCCCCGCACTCTCCCCGCAGCCCTGATCCAGCCCCCGCTCTCTCCCCGCACTCTCCCCGCAGCCCTGATCCAGCCCCCGCTCTCTCCCCGCACTCTCCCCGCAGCCCTGATCCAGCCCCCGCTCTCTCCCCGCACTCTCCCCGCAGCCCTGATCCAGCCCCCGCTCTCTCCCCGCACTCTCCCCGCAGCCCTGATCCAGCCCCCGCACTCTCCCCGCAGCCCTGAGCCAGCCCCCGCTCTCCCCCGCAGCCCTGAGCCACCCCCGCTCTCCCCCCGCAGCCCTGAGCAAGCCCCCGCTCTCCCCCGCAGCCCTGAGCAACCCCCGCTCTCCCCCCGCAGCCCTGAGCAACCCCCCGCTCTCCCCCCGCAGCCCTGAGCAACCCCCCGCTCTCCCCCCGCAGCCCTGAGCAACCCCCCGCTCTCCCCCGCAGCCCTGAGCAACCCCCGCTCTCCCCCGCAGCCCTGAGCAACCCCCCGCTCTCCCCCCGCAGCCCTGAGCAACCCCCCGCTCTCTCCCCGCAGCCCTGAGCAACCCCCCGCTCTCTCCCCGCAGCCCTGAGCAACCCCCGCTCTCTCCCCGCAGCCCTGAGCAACCCCCGCTCTCTCCCCGCAGCCCTGAGCAACCCCCGCTCTCTCCCGCAGCCCTGAGCAACCCCCGCTCTCTCCCCGCAGCCCTGAGCAACCCCCCGCTCTCCCGCAGCCCTGAGCAACCCCCGCTCTCTCCCCGCAGCCCTGAGCAACCCCCCGCTCTCCCCGCAGCCCTGAGCAACCCCCCGCTCTCTCCCCGCAGCCCTGAGCAACCCCCCGCTCTCTCCCCGCAGCCCTGAGCAACCCCCCGCTCTCTCCCCGCAGCCCTGAGCAACCCCCGCTCTCTCCCGCAGCCCTGAGCAACCCCCCGCTCTCTCCCCGCAGCCCTGAGCAACCCCCGCTCTCTCCCCGCAGCCCTGAGCAACCCCCGCTCTCTCCCCGCAGCCCTGAGCAACCCCCCGCTCTCTCCCCGCAGCCCTGAGCAACCCCCCGCTCTCTCCCCGCAGCCCTGAGCAACCCCCCGCTCTCTCCCCGCAGCCCTGAGCAACCCCCCGCTCTCTCCCCGCAGCCCTGAGCAACCCCCCGCTCTCTCCCCGCAGCCCTGAGCAACCCCCCGCTCTCTCCCCGCAGCCCTGAGCAACCCCCCGCTCTCTCCCCGCAGCCCTGAGCAACCCCCCGCTCTCTCCCCGCAGCCCTGAGCAACCCCCCGCTCTCTCCCCGCAGCCCTGAGCAACCCCCCGCTCTCTCCCCGCAGCCCTGAGCAACCCCCCGCTCTCTCCCCGCAGCCCTGAGCAACCCCCCGCTCTCTCCCCGCAGCCCTGAGCAACCCCCCGCTCTCTCCCCGCAGCCCTGAGCAACCCCCCGCTCTCTCCCCGCAGCCCTGAGCAACCCCCGCTCTCTCCCCGCAGCCCTGAGCAACCCCCCGCTCTCCCCCGCAGCCCTGAGCAACCCCCCGCTCTCTCCCCGCAGCCCTGAGCAACCCCCCGCTCTCTCCCCGCAGCCCTGAGCAACCCCCCGCTCTCTCCCCGCAGCCCTGAGCAACCCCCCGCTCTCTCCCCGCAGCCCTGAGCAACCCCCCGCTCTCTCCCCGCAGCCCTGAGCAACCCCCCGCTCTCTCCCCGCAGCCCTGAGCAACCCCCCGCTCTCTCCCCGCAGCCCTGAGCAACCCCCCGCTCTCTCCCCGCAGCCCTGAGCAACCCCCCGCTCTCTCCCCGCAGCCCTGAGCAACCCCCCGCTCTCTCCCCGCAGCCCTGAGCAACCCCCCGCTCTCTCCCCGCAGCCCTGAGCAACCCCCCGCTCTCTCCCCGCAGCCCTGAGCAACCCCCCGCTCTCTCCCCGCAGCCCTGAGCAACCCCCCGCTCTCTCCCCGCAGCCCTGAGCAACCCCCCGCTCTCTCCCCGCAGCCTGAGCACCTCTGAGCAAACCCCCCTCTCTCTCCCCGCAGCCCTGAGCAACCCCCCTCTCTCTCCCCGCAGCCCTGAGCAACCCCCCTCTCTCTCCCCGCAGCCCTGATCAACCCCCCCTCTCTCTCCCCGCAGCCCTGATCAACCCCCCTCTCTCCCCGTAGCCCTGATCAACCCCCCTCTCTCCCCGTAGCCCTGATCAACCCCACTCTCTCCCCGTAGCCCTGATCAACCCCACTCTCTCCCCGTAGCCCTGATCAACCCCACTCTCTCCCCGTAGCCCTGATCAACCCCACTCTCTCCCCGTAGCCCTGATCAACCCCACTCTCTCCCCGTAGCCCTGATCAACCCCACTCTCTCCCCGTAGCCCTGATCAACCCCACTCCCCCGCTCTCTCCCCATAGCCCTGATCAACCCACTCCCCCGCTCTCTCGCCATAGCCCTGATCAATCCCACTGTCTCCCCATAGCCCTGATCAACCCCACTCCCCCACTTTCTCCCCATAGCCCTGATCAACACCACTCCCCCGCGGTCTCCCTATAGCCCTGATCAACCCCACTCCCCCGCTCTCTCCCCATAGCCCTGATCAACCCCACTCCCCCGCGGTCTCCCCATAGCCCTGATCAACCCCACTCCCCCGCGGTCTCCCCATAGCCCTGATCAACCCCACTCCCCCGCTCTCTCCCCATAGCCCTGATCAACCCCACTCCCCCGCGGTCTCCCTATAGCCCTGATCAACACCACTCCCCCGCTCTCTCTCCATTGCCCTGCAAACTTTTCCTCCCAAAATAATTATGTACTTCTCTCTTAAAAGTTGTTAGCGAATCGGCTTCCACCAGCCTTTCAGGCAATGCATTCCGGGATCTTGGAAATGCTTCAACATCTCCAAGTCCTTCAATTTTCTGTGAAGTCCACAAATATACAACAGAAAAGGCTGGACCATATTCAGTACAGTTAGTTCAGCTCAATCTGAGAATCCTACAGTTCTGGAGATGGAACCACCTGCTGTCTCTCCTGTATTTTGATGGGTTATTGGCTGTGCCAATCAAAAAGTGCAGAAATATTTGCCAAAATAGAGATTTGCTAAATTTTGCAGGAAATGGCAGAAGGCTGATCGGTGCTATTGAGACGCATTTTGCTGCTGCACTTTTTCTCTTTTCTCACTTTTAAAAGCTTAACATGAAGATATAACACATCATAGATCATTGAAAAAAACAATTTATTAATGTTTCCTTTAACAAAAACAGAACAGAACACCTTTCAAAAGATGCAAAAGTCCAGTTTCAACACAGTTTGCAGAGAAATTAAAATGTTCAAAATCAAATTTTTACAGAAAGAAACAATTCTCAGCCAAAAGTTTAGAACTGGTTAAATGTTAACATGAGAAGAATTTTTATATTTTCTTCTGTTAGGCCTGGTCTATTATCTTTGAGGAGATCTGAATACGCAGAAAATGATCTTTCCATATCAGCTGTGCTGACTATTAGCCAAATGTAACTTTTTGCTAGTTTAGCAAGTTTACACATGTAATTTTGTTCTTGTTTTTCTGCATCCAGTGTTGCTAGCTGGAGAGGAACAAAAATACGAACTGCTTTATAGGTAGCAATTAACGGATGCTTTTTCAAAATCAGTCCCACCTTTTCACTGCTGTCTCGCATGATTCTCTGGAAAAGGCTGACACATGCCTCTCACTCTCAGAACAGGCTGCCAACTTTTCACTGTCTTTGGTCTGTACTCCTGTGCTCCAGCAGTGGCAGAGAAATCAATTAACAAATATAAATTTTGCTCCCGTAAGTACAGATGGAAGTACACTGACATTCTTCAGTGAGGTTTAGGAGCTCAGATGAATGCTCTGTGACAAAGGTTGCTTGGGCTGGCAACTCTGCAGCATTATTGTTCAAGAGCATTTCCAGTTTTTTTGCAGAGGCTAAGGCCTCGGATGTCATTCCTTGAAGCAATTCTGCCAAGACAGGCAAGTACTCACACAAATATTCAACAGCCTTCACCCAGGATCAACAACGCATCTGAACAGCAAAGACTGGCATTTGTGGTTTAATTCCACCCTTTGTCTCCATAAATTCCAAGTACTGATGCCAGTGCATTGGACTTTGGCAGAAGACTTCCACTGTGTTTAAGTCCTCCAGTATTACAGGTCAAATTTCCAAGATGAAGTTCAGAAGATGGGCAATGTATATAATATGTATTGTGTGAAGAAACAATCCCGACAGTACTGGCTTTGTTCATGTAGCTTGCGCTGTCTGTGACAAGCACTTTATCACAGTTAACTTGTTTTACATTTAAGACTCTTAGAAGAGCTTGTGACACAGTGGGGTGTTTGATTCTACTCCAATACAAAGAGGCTTCTCCCCAATTTTCTGCTCTATTATCTTTTAATGCAGGTTGTCAGACCAAGTTGTCTTTGAGGTCCAGATCCACCTAGAAAGGAAAACATTAAAATTGATCTTCATGATGCATTTGTTGTTAGAAATGTTCTGTCTATTTGTTTTTCTTTGCAATGGTTGTTTATGTACTTTTAAAATTCAATCAAAAAGGAAGGAGATTAACATTTATAATCATACAAATCAAGATTTTCTTTGTAAATTAAAGCAAATAATGATACATTTTCATTTAATATTCTATATATATACACACACATCAAAAGTATTTTACCTTCATGTTTTTTCTTTATTGCTGCTGCCTTACAATCCCAATGTTCCTGAGGTTTCATATGCTCATCAACAGTGAACTTGTGAACGTGGTCAATTGTGTGGCAGCAAATGTGGCAAAACACCTGCCCCCCTTCTTCGTAAGGTCTTCTGGATAGAGTACAGTTCTATCTGAGGGACAGACAGAAATTGAGATGTGCTGCCACTTGGCTTCCTCACAGGATTTACAAAAACATTGGGACATTTTTGTATTCTCCAACCTAAAAAGAGAAACAATCCGGATTGAACTATAGCTATACATTTCCTGAAAATGTAGTTGTTTAAAATACTAAGTATTTGAATTAAATAGTGCAGCACTTACCAAGAATGTGTTGCAGTAGTGTGTGACACAGCTGCTTTTCCTATCGAGGTTTATTTCCCGCACACGCCACTTCTGCGATCCCAAAATTCACAGCGCTGTGCATAAACGATCGCAGCCGCTCTGGCCATGGTAGCAGCATCGAGCAAACAGCGTGAGAGGTCTGGGGCCGAGCGCATTGTGTGTAAAGGTTAGCACCCGAGGGGCTGTAGGTATTGGGTTCCTGGTTTACTGGATGAGTTCAGTGATCAAGGAGGCAATTGTTGACACCTCGAGTGGGCTCAGCAAGCCTGAAGAGCAAGATTGATTTACTCCTAGTCCTATTTCTCCTCTTCCAGGGACACAATTCTGTTTTCCCAATAAGTTATGCTTCACGTTTAGCATATAATATATTTTTATAAAATCCATAGAGCAAGAAATACTAGTCAATGGAACAATCAATTATCTCAACATTTCATTAAGCACCAGGCAGTGGATACTGTGTCTGTCCACCAGGCACAGGGCCTCACATCCCTGAGCTACCTACCTCAGCTCTGTACGGCAGGAAGATGGCGCTGGCCAGATTACCAACAACTCCACTCAGAATGTAAATCACTGAAATGCGCAGCCATCCTGCTAATTTTTCAAGGTCCCGAAGAACAGTCATCTGGAAAACCACAGAGATGAGACAGTGGATAATCCTGTACAAAGTAAAAAGCAGAAACTCAGCTTCAAAGCAGTTTAACACACAAGTATTATTATTATTAAGTTGCTAACTAACATTACTACAACTTGTATCGGCAAACCACTCACAAATTACCTTCTGAGGTCTTACAATGCTTCTGGCACTGAAGGCTGGAGCAGCAGCTCCAGAGACACTCATTGCAACTTTACTCCCCAGCAATTTCATGAAGGAAAATCTATTTCCGCTCTTTGGTTTGCGGTGAGTCCTGCTGGAAACGAGATTGCTTTGACTAATTTCTTACCCAGCGTGAAGGAACAATGCCAGCCAGAGCCTGTAAAACTGATCCGGAACATCTGGATTTAGGAATGGCAACAAACCACATACCTCGTCCATACAGTAAACCTACAGAAACAGGAAGCAGCAGTGAGCCAGCAGCTCAGCCAAAGTCTCTCCGGCTCCTGATGGAAAGATATTTCATTGGGTGGAAGTGTTCCTGCTTCTCATTTCAACGTGACATCTGACGTTTATTTTAAATAGTGCCCTTCACACGGAGGAGGCACTCTGAGCATTCAAAGATGCTCAGGTGTAATTGTGTATTAATAAGCTTAATGGGACGCTGCATACCTGTGAGCACAAAGTGGCCTCCTCATGGAAATAACCATTCTGAAACTCACAGTATTCTCGGGTAGTAATTGCACATCTGCAAAAAACAAAGCAAATAAAATTAACCTTTAACTGGAAGCATATGCAATATACATTGTAAATGAGGAAGAACTCGCATAGGTACATAAACAAAGATTTGGCAATCCAAGTGCATAAATGATTAAAATCTATTTCACAAGTGCAGAAAGCAAACAATAAGGCTGATGGGATATTAGACTTTGCAACAAGTGATGTGGTTCTGCAGGAAGAGAGCTTGGTCAGACTGCACTTGGAGTATTGTGTTCAGTTTTCGGTGCCTTAAGAAGGATGAACTAGACTTGAGGTTCATCCAGCAATGATTCACTGAACCGGCACAGATAGGTTAGGCTGAGTGGCCCAATTCCGTGCTGTACATTTGTTGTAATCTTTGTAATATCAGAGATGAAGGTTTAGCTATAATAAGAGTGCGTATATTTCAGGTTCCACTCACCAGGTTTGAGGAGATTAAGCCCCCCCACTACATACCCTGGGATTCCCTCCCCCCACACACACCCCAGGACGACCTCCCAGGGCACACACCTCCCCTTGGTCCCAATGCAGCATGGCCGTCCCTTGATAGCGCAGTCCATGTGTCTCAGCCCTGTGTGGTTGTTCTTTCGTTGGTCGGTGCAGATCTGAAGAGAAGAATGAGTTTGTCACTGATCACTGAGAATGTTTCAGGAACATCATTCAATAATCAAACATCAAAGGTCTGATTCACTCCATTACTTCAAGAAGAATGTTCTCATCAGGAACTATTTATTATTTAATAATGGGACTGACCTGAAATATGAGGAGTTTTGCACAGGTGCTTCTCCAATCAGAGTACAAGTCTCCCCAAAACCTCCCCAGCTCTTCCCATCCCACCCGCTCCCCCCCCCACCCGCTCCCCCCCCACCCGCTCCCCCCCCACCCGCTCCCCCCCCACCCGCTCTCCCACCCGCTTCCCCCCCCACCCACTCTCCCACCCGCTTCCCCCCCCACCCACTCTCCCACCCGCGCCCCCCACCCCGCCCCATCCAAGACAAACAACTTTCTCACAAGAATTATTCCCCATTCCCCTGAAACATAAGAGTGTGGAACACTCACAGGCCATCTGGTGATGTCATCCTCCCACACATGGGGAGCAGCAGATCCCGGCTCCTCACAGGTTCTGCACAAACACAGTTCATTAAACAAACTGACCTAAATTCGTCTTCAATATTAAAATTCTTGAAAGATAATTTCCAAAACGATGAGCATGTCTGAGAATATTGTACAGCTATGTTATTATTATTATAAGCAAAGCTGACAATTCCTACTCCTTGAAACATACAGTTAAGTAGCAAGTACTGCAAATGCACCCCAGGTGAGGGTGGGTTTGTAATCACAAATATAATTTTACCGGAAGTATAGCTGGCTTTGAATGTGGAATAGCCAGCAATTCTGTTGCTGAAACAATGCAGTGAGGAATTCATGAGCATAAATTCATGTGTTGGATTCTTTAAGAAAATAAGGACCAATGAAGTAGGACCAATGAAAAGGGGATCTTGAGGTAGAGAAATAGGAAACAAGGAGGGCTGGACAGGGGGGTTTTGGTCGGATTGTTTGTAACTTGTGAGCTGAGAATAAAAGATAAAAGAGGTTTTTTTTCCACATTGAGTGTTGAGAACCTTACATCATGCACACCGCACATGCAACACTTTTTATACTTAGTACCAAATGCACAGGAAGTGAGATCAGCTGTGATCTGACACACCGGAAGCAAGAATGTCTGCCATTAACATAGCATGTAGGAGCAGGAGTAGGCCATTCGGCCGTTCGAGCCTGCCCCACCATTCAATCATGGCTGATCTTCTAATCTAACTCCAGCTAATAGCCTGACCCTGCCTTATCCCCATATCCCTTAATCCCTTTTGCAATAAGAAATCTATCTATCTCAGTCTGCCATTGTTTTCACAGACTCATTATAACAGTGTTGGATTGCGTGGAGCTATGACACTACATTATATGGGGTTGCCTGGTGTACTAAGTACCACTAGAAACAACAACAAATTGCATTTATATTGCAGCTTTCACATCAGGAGGATCTCCCAAGACATTGGACAGTGGAGGGTTTGCATCCAAGCTGGGGATTGGTTTTGGGAGGGGTGGGGGCCAAGGGGCTAGGAGAATGACCAAAGGGACAGTTAAAGAGGAGGGACCTGAAAAGGACCCTGGAGGAGGAGAAGGAAGGAGCGAGGTGATGGGACTTTGGAATAGAATTCCAGAGAGAGGGAACAAAAAGGCCTTTCATTGAAGGTGAGGTGGGCAGGGCGAGGAACATGAACTAAGCCAGTGCCTGCCAAGTGGAAGCAGCAGGCGGGCTGGTAGGGTCTTAGAAGGTCACAATGGTAGGATGGTGCAAGACCGTGGAGATCTCATGATTCACATGCCTTGGATCCTGGTGACAAACAGCTCCTGACGATCTTGTCTCATTGCTGGAGGCTTTGTCCAGTGCCTCACTGTCTGGCCACTTTACAAAGGTAGCGAGCGTTTCCTGTATTTAGAAACAGGAACTGTCAGAGGTTTAAACATAACATTGAAATTGATGCACTGCTTTGTACAGCAAGTTACCACACAGAGAGCAAATACTATTTCACTAGATTTTCTCACTCAAACGGATGCCTTTTCTAAATACACACAAGACAGGTCAGTAAGCGAGCAGCAATTCCATTGCTGAAATCTGTTAGTGAATGAGAAGGCTTACCCATAAAGGGCAGTGTGTCCTGGCGAGATACGTACCGAACAATCTTCCTTTAAAGTTTGTACACACCCAGAGCCATCATTCTGAATACAGCAGCCAGAGTTACGTTCACGTCTCATCTCCTCTTCAATAAGATTAGCGATGAAATGATCCCTCCTTAAGCAAGGAGAAAACTTGGCTCCGAGGTGAATCAGAGCATCCTGCAATTAACAGTCTGGGAATTACAGGCCAGCAACTTCCCATCTGGTGCAAGTCTAAAATGTCTACACCTTATTTTACACTTACTGAACTAGGTCCTATCCAGAAGTTTTCCTGCTGCACATTTTCAACACTCTCATACACACCTTTATTCCTCAGCACCTGAAAAAGGAATTAGATTAAATAGTGTTGCAATGGTTTATTAAACACTAAATCCAAGTCTATACACCACTTGCTTTCTGCCTCCTATTGGTGAGGAAATTGTTCTTACCCTTGCCTCATTGTATCCCTTCAGCTAACCTCATTTATTGATTATTCATATGAATGATCTCACTATAAATAATTAAAAGTTCCCACTCGACGAGTCGTCCAGACAATCTTCAGATCTTCAGCTGTTTTATTGGCTGAGGACATTCTATAATGCCAACTTTCAGCCAACAAGAAAGCCGGTAAAGACTTCAGGAAAATGAAGCCACATTTTCAAACATTTAGAATATAATAATTAAACTTACAGAGAAACATCACACATTGATTAAAGGGAGAAAATACAGTCAATTCACTTTACAGTATATTCCGTGAAACGTAGAGCGCCTTATCACATCATTGAGATGTCTCATCAAATGAAGGGATTAAAATATAATACAAAATTACATTTGTATATTGTCTTACACGTCAGGAGGACACCCCAAGGTGCTGGACACTCAGGAATTTGCACCTGAGCTGGGGATCGGGGAGGATGGGGGGCAGGGTGCCCAAAGGCTCAGTCGAAGAGGAGGATTTTGAGACATGCCTTAAAGGAGATGAGGGAAGGAGCGAGATGAAGGGAATGTGGGATGGAGTTCCACAGGGTACGGGCTGAGTCTTGGCAAAAATTTCTATTTTTATTTTACATCTTTTTTTTATTTCAGTCTTGATTTTAGTTGAGTGAATAAAGGGAATGTGATTAAGGTACAGAGAGTGTGGACCCAGACAGCCAGGGTAGAGCTCCCAGGGATCACTCAGTAACCCCAGCCAACACGACTGCTCCCACAGGGAGCTCCAGTTCACAGGGCACCTGCATTACCTGGTGTTGCCACAGGAAATCACCATTGGTTTAAATGTTTCCACAGACATCCACCAACTTTAGATCAAATCCACCATCAAATACTCATTATAACATCTTCTCTCCACATGTGAGCAACCATGTCTTCTTACTCAATCTCACATATGCACGGTACAAGATCTTTAGAGAAAATCTAAAGCTGACATACTGCAGGAAGATCATCTCTCAGTTTAGACATACATTGGTCACCGTCACTTTTACTGCATCTCAACCAAGACAAAAGACTGCAATATAATCAACAACTGGAACCCACCAAATTGAGAATTCCAAAACATTTCTGCACACCTGGGCCAATAGAAAAGTGCAGCCTCACTTTTTCAGCAGAATCCACAACAAACCCTCCTCCACGACACATCTGTACACACAGTGAGCCAGGCCCCGCTACACAACGGTGGTGGGGGGAGTGTCGGGGTGGAGTCGGAGTGTCAGGGGGGAGGGGGAGTGTTGGCATCATGGAAGCAGTGCGAGCAGGAAATCAGCTTTCCCCGGCCTAAACTGAGTTCACAACCAAAGCAGTCGAACCCCTCGTCCGTGCCTTTGTCACTTCCCGACTGGACTATTCCAATGGCCTCCTCGCTGGTCCCCTCAGCTCCACCATACACAAAATTCAAATAATTCAAAACTCCGCCGCCCGGATACTCATCGGCACAAAACTGTGTCCCCCATCACCGCAGTCCTTGCCAGGCTCCACTGGCTCCCAATTACTGAATGAATCGATTTCAAGATCCTCTCACTCCTTTTCAAATCCCTTCAAGCCCTCGCACCTCCCCACCTCTGGACCTGCTTACCCTCCACTCCACCACCCACTGCCTCCGCTCGGCTGGCTCCGGCCTCCTGTTTGTCCCCTCCGCTCCACCATCAGTGGCCGTGCCTTCAGCCACTGCGCCCCAAAACTCTGGAACTCTCTCCCTCAATCCCTCTGCCTCACCCCCTCCCTCCCCACCTTCAAATCCCACTTAATGACCTTCCTTTTTGAGTGTGCTTACAGCTCCCCCCTCCCCCGGCTTGTTATCAAACCTCCGGCACTTTGAAGCGCTCTGGGTCTCTACCCCACATGAAGAGGGCGATATAAATGCAAGTTGTTGTTTTTGATCTCTGAAAAGCAGCTGCGTCACATTACAGCAATAAACTCTTGGTAAGGACGGTCCTATTGAAATTAAATTTTTTAGTATTTTAAACATAACTACATGATCAGGAAATATACGCCTGTAGTTTTAATCTGGGTTGTTTCACAAAATGCGTCTCACAATAGCACTAATCAAACCCTCCACAAAAGTTGTCAAATGCCCTGCAATTTTCGGCAAATATTTCTGCACTTTTCTATTGGCCCAAATCATCGCCTCATGTCCCTCAATCAGTGGCAGAGTCAGATTTTGCAAGGGGGCTGGTCATTAGTGTCACTCTCCCCGCTGCCTCATACAACCTCATGAGATGGAGCAGGAAGTAAAGGACACCATAAATACACCTATAGGCTGCAGGGGGCAGTCCCCCGATTACCTCCAACAACAACAACTTACATTTATATAGCGCCCTTCACATGGGGTGAAGACCTCCAACACTGCACTGAATCATCGTGGTACATCAGCCACCTCCGCTCTCTCAAGGCACAGGTCCGTGCCACTGAACGCACCTGGCTCAAATCGAATTTAACTGTCCTTCAGCAGATTATATTATTATCTGGTTGGACATCATCAAATCTTACTGCTCCGCCCTCGCCTCCGGTAAATCGTCGTTCTACTCCAAGAGAATGTTGGAGCCAAGGACAACCTCAGGCTCCTCTTCTTCATCACTAATCGGCTCCTCCGCCCACCCTTTCAAGCCTCACCCATCCTCACCTCAAATGTCAACTGCGAGGCGATGCTGGACCTTCTTGAATCCAAAGTTGAGAGGATCCGCTCAGCTGCCTCTGCCATTCCATCTGCTACCCCCTCCCCCTCCCACCCCAGCCCCTATCCCTCCTCCCTCCACACCTTCAAACCCGTCTCCCCCTCCTCTCTCACCACCATTCTAACCCGCATGAAACTGACCACCTGCTCCCTCGACCCCAGCCCTACCCCTCTCCTTACCTCCCAGCTCCACCTCCTTGTTCCTCTAGTCACTGACATCATAAACTTCTCCCTGTCCACTGCCTCCACCCCTTTAAAAATGGTCCTTTAAAAAACCTTCCCTGGACCCATTCCTGTCCTCAAACTACTGCTTCATCTCCAACCTCCCTTCCTTTTCAAGGTCCTGGAATGAGTTGTTCCTTCCCGGCTTCTCTCCTTCTCCCACTCTCCCCTCACAAACCCCTCCAATAAGGTGTCGGTGTCGCCCACAGCACACAAACAGCTCTGGTCAAAGTGACCAGTGACATTCTGTCCATCTGCACCAGGGCTCCCTCTGCCTCCTCATCCTCCTCGTCATCCTCACCTCTCTGCTGCCTTTGATACCATTGACCACTACGTTGATCCACTGCCTCTCCTCTCACCTCAACCTTCAGGGCTCTGTCCTTGACTATTCAGATCGTACTTCTCACACTGTTTCCACTTCATATCCTCAAACGGCTTCTCTTCTAGCCCCCAAACCGTCTCGTGTGGCGTTCCTCAGGGCTCGGTCCTTGGTCCCGTCCTCTTCAATATCTTTATTAAATCTGCTTGTCGGCCTTCCCAAGTCCTCCCTCCACAGGCTGCAGATAATCCAGAACTCTGCAGCCCGTGTCCTCTCCCGCACCAAACTCCGTGACCCCATTTCCCCCACTCTCCCCTGACTCCCTATCGTTCAGAGGATCCAGTTCAAGATCCTGGTCCTCACATACAAAGCCCTCCATGGCCTCAGCCCACCCTACCTCTGCGACTTCCTAACCCCCTACCAACCGGCCTGTTCCATCCACTCAGCTGGCTCTGACTGCTCCACGTCCCCCGACCCACCCGCCCCACTTTTGGCGGAAGAGCCTTCAGCCACTCTGCCCCCAACCTTTGGAATTCCATCCCCCAATCACTCCGCCTCGCCCCCTCCTTAGCCTTCTTCAAGTCCCGCCTCAAGGTCCTCCTCTTAGACCATGCCATCGGTCACCCCCCTTCCCCTCCCCTCCCCCCCGACCCCAGCTCGGGTCTGAAATGCTGTACAGTGCCTTGGGACCTCCCCCGGACGTAAAAAGCGCTATACAAATGTAATCTTGTTGCTGTTTATGCTCCCTCTTGGTGACATCATCCGCAGACACCAGGTCAACTTCCACATGTATGCGGATGACACCCAGCGCTCTCTCTCTGCCCCCACCCTCGACTCCAGGACCCACTGGGGTCCTGACAGAATGTCTGTTAGATATCAAGCCCTGGATGAGAGCGAACTTTCTTCAAGACTGAGCTCCTGATTGGCTCCCGTCAGCGCCTCCTCACCTCAGGCGCTGACAGCATCACCATCATGGGGCTCACTCCCCTTTGCTAAGCCAGTCCGGAACCTTGGGGTCTTGTTTGACTGTCAACTATCCTTTCTACCCCACATCTGCACCATGACCTGCTCTGCCTTTCCCCACCTCCGCAACATCACCCGACTCCACCACTGTCTCACACCGCAGGCCATCGAGACCCTCATAGACACATTCATAACATCCAGGCTTAACTATGCAAACTTATGCAGATCATCCAGAACTCTGCAGCCCGTGTCCTCTCCTGCACCAGGCTCCGTGACCCTATCACCCCCATCCTCCCCCGACTCCACTGGCTTTCCATCTCACAGAGGATACAGTTCAAGATCCTGGTCCTCACCATCAAAGCCCTCCATGGTCTTGCTCCCCCCCGACTGCTCCGATCTCCTAACCCCTGCTCGCTCCCTCCGCTCAGCGGGCTCTGGCCTGCTTCACATCTCCTACCTCACCCACCCCACCATTGTCGGCCAGGCCACTTTACCCCCACCTTCTGGAACGCCACCTCGGCATCCCTCTCCGACTTGCCCCCTTCCTTGCCTCCTTCAAGTCCCATCTCCAGACCCTCTTCTTCGACCATGCCTTCAGTCACCCTCCTTTTCCCCCCCCTGCTCTCCACCCTCTCCGATTCCAACCTCCAGCTTGGGTCAAAACACTTATTGTCCAGTGCCTTGGGACTTCCTCCTGATGAGAAAGGCGCTATACACATTTAGTTTTGTGGTTGTTGTTGAATCCTTTTGATTTCCAGAAATTGTCTAATTTCTGTTTGAAGCTAAATAGTTTATTGTCCCACCACCTGTACTGACAGCCTTTTCACATATCCATCATGCTTATACTAAAATAAAGACATAGATGACCTCCATAAAGACATGGGGTTACCCACTGCCCTCACCCCCTCCCACCCCCAAGACACAGGGTCCAGTATTTTGCAGAATGACAATTTGCGTGCCAGCTTACCCCATGGTATCCACATCAATTAGCCCCCACAATTCACATTTCAGATGCTCTCATTAATCCAGAGAAACTGACCAGTTTTGTAGCTGTATGTTGTGCAAATCCAATCGGAGCGATTCCGTATGTAGCGATGGACAACAGTGTGATCACAATATGCACCATTGTGATCCAGTAGGTGAAGTAAGGCCTGAAGAAAAATAATTTGTACATAGTATTAGATAAACAATGAGTTGAAACATCTGTTACACGGATGAAAATAGCACCAGAATCACACACACACAACATTGTTCTTCAGCTGCTGGCCACAGGCACCACAGGCCATTGAAGAACAATGCTGTGTGTGTGTGTGTGTATATATATATATAAATCTGGTGCTATTTTCATCTGTGGTGCTGTATTGAGCTCACTAGTACAGAAGCAGGAAGTTCAGTAATCTGGGACGTCTTTCCGATGTGAAGGGCACTCTACAAGTGTAAGTTGTTGATGTTGTTGTGTACCTGTGACTGCTCACATCCGCCAGTTTTCTCTGGATGCTGCTGCTGAGCCTCTGTCTGTAGTTCCTATTCAGCCACTTGCCCACCACCCCGAGCCCGTACTGTCGTCTCTTCTTATCAAATGCAAAGTTTCTGACTTGGGAGGTGATGCGATGGCCTCTCTTGGGCACTGCTGCCAAGGTGTGAAGTTTCACCATCTCTTTACTAGAAGCACAGCAGGAAAAGAAAAAAAGACAAACTTTACTGAATTGGAACAGCCACTGCACTTCAATATTAGATTGTTTCCACTGCATTTAAATGTCAATTTAAACAAACAGCTAAGCAGAGTATTGAACAGTTCTGGAAAGTAACCACTTTCTACCACTCCCCCACACCCCCGCCCCCACACCCTCTCCCCCACACTCCCTACCACATGTTATCCCAACCATTATCCCAATCTGAGGCCATGTCCGATGACCACTCCACCATACACTGGCAGCTAAAACTTGTGATCCTTTCATTATGCATTTGCAATGTGAAATAATAAATTTTGCATTTGATACAACACCTTAACACATCATTGAAATGTCTCAAAGTGCTTCACAGTATTTTTCTGGAGTGCCTTGATGTGTATTTTCTAGGTACTGCATAAAATGTCTATGGCTGCGTAAATCTAAACTTTATCCACGCAATCAAATCAAATATGCCCACAGCAACATCTCAGAAACAAACATAATACAAATAATTTTATCTTGGGATTACTGTCTGGAACAATCCTAGAAATTCCCTTCTCGCATTAAAGTCAACACATAGCAAAATCCCTGATCAGGATACATTATTATCTTGTTCTTTTCTACCCCTTTTCTTTATCATGTGAACGAATCCCAATAGTCCTCACATTTGCTAATTAGTGACCATCAGCACCTGAAAAATATTATTTATTTATTTTATTTTTTTAAACGCACAATGGAGGCTGCAGCTGGTCAGCAAGTTGGGTGTCAATCCCCAAGACACCAGCATTGATGCCGTACGAGGCGGAGAGAGGGGGCGATTCGAACACATCATCCGGCATCGAGTATATTTCATCCTGACCATCAATCTGCCAAAGATAAGAGCAGCTCAAACAGTATTCTGCTTGTAAATCTTCATATTTGTTCCACAGATACTGAGTGGATCAGCAAGAGATTTGAGAATGGTGCTCACCTTAGTGAAGAACGAGGAGGCCACAGAACCCAGACCTTCCATATCCTCAAAACAGCCGTGAAGGACAAAGCTTCTCCTGATTCCACGCTGTGGTAAGGTGTTTCTCAGAACTGGCTGGCCCTGGCAACACGATGGAAATCACACACCATTCACACACCCACAGCCCCATCACCCACCCCCCCCCACGCACACTCACATCTTCACCCGCAGTCGCTCAACACTTGCTCGCACACAGATATTCACAAACACTCTCACACACTCAAAATCACACACCTACATTCACACACGCACATACAAACACACTCACTCACATATCCACTCACACATTCACACACACCCACAGAAGCGCACTGGCACACACATACTAGCCCACACACACTAGCCCACACACAAAAATACACTCACTTGCTCACATTCTCTCACTAACGCAAATGCACAGATTCACACACTCATGTTCTCTCACGTGCTACACACTTGCACTCGCACGCAAGTGCACACGGATACACATACACTTCATCCCCATCCCCTTCCCCCGTCTCCCCCCTCCCCGTCAAACAGACGCACAAAGCGCACCTGTATGAAAGCCGTTGCTGCTCGCAGACTCATGCGGGCGACTGATTCGCGTTTCCGGGGGCGAAACCCCCCAGATGGGGAGCTGGTAAAGGAGGTGAGTGAAGCACCATCTGGGGTGACTGCGTGGATCAGGTGAGGGGTGCGTGGGTGGTCAGCATCACCAGGGTATTGGAATGCTCGATGTCGTGCTAAAGGGTCCAGAATCTGAGACAGTAAAAGGCTCAATGTGAAAGTTCCCAATGACTGAATCCCTCCCAAACCAGCAACCTCTCCCCAGATACCCTCGTACAATCAGAAATCTTCAGAAAAAGAGGCTATTCAGTCCATTGTGTCTCTTGTTTGCCTTTATTATTCATCTTCATATTTTTTCCAATATCCCTTAATGTTTTTAATGTTTTTAATTATCAGTATGATTACTGCTCAGGTCTTTATCCAGTAATCTATCCATTCAACTTCAATTGGAGCTTGTAATCAATTCTACATCCTCAACAACCCTCTATCTAATTCCTTACAAATTCCTCTTATTCTTCTAAAAAACCAATTCTTTAATGGTCTGAACCCAAAGCTTGCAGTTCAAGCACTGGTAAAGAGATACACAACCAGGGACCGTGACTCCCAGGAGAGCTTACCTTTGGCAGTTTGTATGGACCTGGAGATTCCATTCCTGCAAACGAGGTGGCCTCCTGACTGGGCAGCTCTATGTCCTTCAGATACTGAGCTTTCAGCTTGCCGAACCTGTTGCTACAGTGCTGCCAGCTCTTCCGCTGCCACTCTTGATGCTTTAATTCACCATTGCTTGCTACTCCAAACCATTGTGCTGTCTCCCTATCACAAGAGCACAGAATGCAGTTATGCACCGACTCTCACCAGATAACATGTAACTGTCTGGGATATGGAGCTGCATTGGATACCACCCCAGCTGGAAGAGTAGTCATTTCTGCCTAAAACAAAACTGCGTGAAGCTGTTTTTATTCCAGAATCTCCCAACTATCAATTATGAAATGTACAGCAATGAAGTGATATCAGACACTTACACATCTTACAACAGGTTAATTTCAAGCTATACAGCAACAACAACAAGATTCCATTTATAGGACACCTTTCACGTCGGGAGGACGTCCCAAGGCGCCCGACAGTTGGGTCAGGACCCGAGCATTGGGGGGAGAAATAGTCAGGGTGAGGGGAGGGAGGGAGCGAGGAGGGGGGAAAATGGTCAGGGTGAGGGGAGGGAAGGAATGGAGCGAGGAGGGGGGAAATGGTCAGGGAGAGAAGGGAGGGAGCGAGGAGGGGGGAAATGGTCAGGGAGAGGGGAGGGAAGGGAGGGAGCGAGGAGGGGGGAAATGGTCAGGGTGAGGGGAGGGAAGGGAGGGAGCGAGGAGGGGGAAGAGAGTCGAGAGGGGAGCTGAAGGTACGGTCGAAGAGAAAGGTCTTGAGACCGGCCTTGAAGGAGGAAAGGGAGGAAGTGGCAAAGGCACTGGGGGATAGAGTTCCAGAGCCTCGGGGCTGAGAGGCTGAAGGCCCGGCCACCGATGGTAGGGCGGTTGGGGCGGGGGATGTGGAGCAGACCGGAGCCAGAGGAACGGAGGGTACGGGCAGGTAGGTAGGGGGATAGTAGGTCAGAGAGGGAGGAGGGAGCGAGGCCGTGAATGGCCTTGTAGGTGAGGGTGAGGATCTTGAATTCGATCCTCTGGGGGATTGGGAGCCAGTGGAGGCGAGCGAGGGCGAGGGTGAGGGTGAGGGTGGGAGTGATGTGGTCGCGGTGTCTGGTGCGGGACAGTACACGAGCTGCAGAGTTCTGAATGACCTGCAGTGCGGAGGGAGGGCCGGGAAGGCCGGCGAGGAGAGAGTTCCCATAGTCCGGCCTTGAGGTGATAAAGGTGTGGACCAGAGTTTCAGCCGCGTGAGGGGTGAGGTAGTGCCGTAGTCTGGCGACATTCCGGAGGTGATGGAAGGCGGTGCCAGTTGTGGTGCGGATATGAGGGAGAAAGGACAGCTCAGGGTCGAACAGAACCCCGAGGTTCCTGATGGCTTTGAGAGGTGGAGAGTGCAGCCTTGGATGCTGATGCTGTCAGCACCTGAGGTGCGGAGGCGCTGACGTGAGCCAATCAGGAGGGCCTCAGTTTTGCGCACGTTGAGCTGAAGAAAGTTGTCTCTCGTCCAGGACTCGATGTCGGACAGACAGACTTCCTCCTCTGACTTCCTCCCCTCAGTCTCTCCATGCTTTGTTTTAGTCACATGGTCTTGGACACATACAGAAACCCATTACCTGTTTAAGAGTATCTGAATCTAAAGCTCCACATATGTACACCACCCATGCAGGAAAATTTTCTCCTATCTGGAATCAAATACTCACTCTCCCTGGAGTGACACACCCTACCTAGATAATTCCAGAGCGAACTAGTTGCAGGTTCTAATATAATAATCCTTGCATTTGATGCATTTGCGCCTTATCACATTGCCAAGATGTCTCAAAGCATTTCACAGGATAGATAGGCCGTAAAATCGATTGACTGTGTATTTTTTGGATGAAACCTTTGCATACAGCAACATCCCCAAAACAGCCATGAAACAAATGATTAATTTTATTTGAAGGGAGTTGTTGTGATGGGCACGGAGACATCCCCTTCTCATTTCGAATAGTGCTACAGGATCTGTAACATCCGCCCAACCAGGCATCCTTGACCTTAGTTTGAGTCTCATTCGAATATAGGTCATGTTTTTATCTAATTTTTCAACCCCCTTAGCAAGCGACTGAGTGGGCAGAGCCAGGAGAGATGTGTGGGTGAATACTGTGAGCTAGATGTAGTGTATGTATGTAGTGTATCTACCATGTATATGTATCTACCCATTTTAAATTCACGTCCTCTCAAGGATAGACACACGGTGGTGGGGGAGGGGACAAACTCATCAGGATGCGGGGGGGTGGTGGGGGGAGGTGGCGGACGAGATACAGGGTGGGGAGAGGAACCGATGGAGTAATTTCTTCTTCTGCTCCATCTTCCAATACAAAGAACGAGAGTTCAGTGATTTGCAAAGCAGAAATGATTTTCTATTTCAATATAAGACTGATATAAAGGCAGCAAAATACAAGGCATCAAAGAGAAAGTTATACTTCAAAGCATTATGTAAAGCTCTGGGTGGTCACACTAAGGGTACACAGAGAGAATCCTTTGGAAGTTAGAGTGTCATGATGAATACAGCAAAGGAGGAAGAACAATACACACCAGATAAAAAGGACATCTCACATCAGAATAATCCATGCACATCGATGTGGCTGCACACAACAGTGGAAACAGCTCTGCATCCTGGCAGTAATGCACAGTCCTCTGCGCACACATGTGCCCAGTTTCAACCCCAAGAGATTTACTGATCGAACAATGTGCTCATGGAAATGCAATTGTATATTATATTTAAACTATGTAGCCCAAAACAGATCAGACTTAGAGAGAGAATCACCTGCGAATACTTTGAGAGATTGAAGTCTGTCGCTGAAACCCAGGCTGTTTCCTCACCGACAGTTGCTTGGCCACTCGTGTTGTTGCCTCCGGCATACTGACACTTTTGAAAAAAACTGGTCTCAGCAGCTGGAAAAAGAGTGACCATGAATGAACAGCGCACCGCACCTCTATAATAATAATAATCCTTGCATTTGATATAGCGCTTTTCACGGTCGGGAGGATGTCCCAAAGCGCTTCACAGAACACACTGTAAAGTGAATTGACTGTATATTTGTGGGCGAACGCGGCAGCCAATTGCGCACAGCAATGTCCCACAAACAGTCGTAGATTGAAAGTGACCAATTTTTATTATTGTTTTTGATTTTGGAGGGATTATTATTAGGCTCTGTGTGGAGTAAGGAAACTTGCCCAAGGTTTCGCCCTCTGCCTGGAATTGAACTCAGGTCTCGCGCTTGCAAAGCGAGTGCTCTAACCACTGAGCTACGGGACTCCACGTAGAAGCCTGAGCCAAGTTTCCAGGATCTGGTTTGGAGTGTTCAGCTGCACTGAATCCATGACATGCCCAGGACTGAAGATCAAGTTAAGGAAGAGATTCAGTCACATCCCTACCTCAGCACCAGCTTCCCTGCCCACCTCCTGCTGCTCAGAGAAGGGGACAGAGATGGCCCGATTTGCTGGTTTCCTGTCCTGCAGCCAGGAGGGACCATGTCCTCCAGTCCTGCGCTCCTCACTCAACATTGTTGCATAAAGTCTCAGCTCAGAGTCTGAAAGATAATGTATACAGAGTTAGGGGCTGGGGTAAGAGGCTAAGTTCCCGCAACAAAAGCCAAGCAATTGGGCGGCACTGAACCCAGAGCCCAGGACCTGCACTCTCACACAGCGTCATAAGCTGACCTGAAACATCCAATACATTCAGCTGGTGTTCAGAGGCAGCAGAGAAGCTGAGCTCAGCTCCTTTAGGGTCATCTTGCCTCCAGGAACAAGTGCAAACCTCGATCACACATCCCACAACAGTCGCCTCCCCCCCATCCCCCACAAATCGCTCCAGGGTCAACAGAAACCTAAAGGAAATCAGCAGGATCTTCAGTTTAATTCAGTCACATTCAGACTTTGTGAGTGTTGACTGGCAATGCACTGGCAAAATTGCATTCAGTGCAGATACTGCCCATAGCAGCGGTGGCCAACCCATGACCTGTGGCTAAACGTGGCCCACCCAACACTCGCACTAGTCGAGACAGGTCTGTGTTAAATCAATATTTTTTGTTTCTAGTAGCTACTGACTAGAGATATTTATGGTGTGGCCATAAATCAAGAAATATTCAATGATGAAACGTATTCACTCCCGCTCTCACCCGGTTATCTACAGGATACCCCCAAGGATCCATCCTTGGCCCCTCCTCTTCCTAATCTATATGCTTCCTCTTGGGGATGTCATCCGCAGACATGGGGTACACTTCTACATGTATGCGGATGACACCCAACTCTATTTTTCCCCAGTCCCCTGATGTTCTGTCAGCTGCCTGTCAGACCTCAGGAGCTGGATGGGCGTGAATTTCCTTCAGCTAAACGTTGACAAGACGGAACCCATACTCTTTGGCTCTCGTCAACGTCTAACATCACATGGTTCTCAGCTCCTCTACCTACCCGACCACCCCCTAAAACTCTCCGAACCCGTACGCAACCCAGGCTTCAGGTTCAACCCCCAATTTTCCTTCCTTCCCCACATCCGGTCCCTCACCAGCACCGCTCACGTCCACCTCCGACGCATCACAACAACAACAACAAGATTCCATTTATTGAGCGCCTTTCACGTCGGGAGGATGTCCCAAGGCGCTGTACAGTTGGGTCAGGACTCGAGCATTGGGGGGGGGGGGGGGGGGGAAATGGTCAGGGTGAGAGGAGGGGAGGGAGGGAGCGAGGAGGGGGGAAATGGTCAGGGTGAGGGGAGGGAAGGGAGGGAGCGAGGAGGGGGTAGAGAGTCGAGAGGGGAGCTGAAGGCGCAGTCAAAGAGTAAGGTCTTGAGACCGGCTTTGAAGGAGGAAAGGGAGGAAGTGGCGAAGGCACTGGGGGATGGAGTTCCAGAGCCTCGGGGCTGAGAGACTGAAGGCCCGACCACCGATGGTAGGGCGGTTGGGGCGGGGGATGTGGAGCAGACCGGAGCCAGAGGAACGGAGGGTACGGGCAGGTAGGTAGGGTGATAGTAGGTCGGAGAGGTAGGAGGGAGCGAGGCCGTGAATGGCCTTGTAGGTGAGGATGAGGATCTTGAATTCGATCCTCTGGGGGATGGGCAGCCAGTGGAGGCGAGCGAGGGCGAGGGTGAGGGCGAGAGCGAGGGTGGGAGTGATGTGGGCACGAAGCCTGGTGCGGGACAGTACATGAGCTGCAGAGTTCTGAATGACCTGCAGTGTGGAGGGAGGGCCGGGAAGGCCGGCGAGGAGAGAGTTCCCATAGTCCAGCCTTGAGGTGACAAAGGCGTGGACCAGAGTTTCAGCCGCGTGAGGGGTGAGGTAGTGCCGTAGTCTGGCGATGTTCCGAAGGTGATGGAAGGCGGTGCCAGTTGTGGCGCGGATATGAGGGAGAAAGGACAGTTCAGGGTCGAACAGAACCCCGAGGTTCCTGACCGGCTTTGAGAGGTGGAGAGTGCGGCCTTGGATGCTGATGCTGTCAGAGCCTGAGGTGCGGAGGCGCTGACGTGAGCCAATCAGGAGGGCCTCAGTTTTGCGCACGTTGAGCTGAAGAAAGTTGTCTCTCGTCCAGGACTCGATGTCGGACAGACAGCTGTCAGGACATCGGGGGTCGTGGAGTTGAGGGTAGAGGAGGAAAGGTAGAGTTGGGTGTCATCCGCATACATGTGGGAGTTAACTCCATGTCTGCGGATGATGTCACCACAGGGGGAGCATATAGAGGGTGAAGAGGAGGGGACCGAGGACAGAGCCTTGAGGGACACCGCACGAGACATTGCGGGGGGGTGGAGGAAAAACCATTCATGGAGACAAAATGAAGACGGTGAGAGAGGTACGACCTAAACCATTCAAGGACAGGGCCTTGAAGGTTTAGGTGGGAGGACAAGCGGTGGAGGAGGATAGCGTGGTCGCCCGTCTCCGCCAATATCTCACCCCAAAAGCCGCTGAAACCCTGGTCCATACCTCTGTCACCTCTCGGCTGGACTGCTCTAACGCCCTCCTCGCCGGTCTCCCCTCCACTACCATCCATAAAATCCAGGTCATCCACAAGTCTGCCGCCCACATTCTTACCCGCACCAAACTCCGCTCCACCCAGTCCTGACCCTCCCCCCCACCCCCAAACCCCACTTCCCCCCCCCCAAACCCCTCTCCCCAATCACCCCAGTCCTGGCCCTCCCCCCCCCCCCCAAACCCCTCTCCCCAATCACCCCAGTCCTGGCCCTCCCCCCACCCCCAAACTCCACTCCCCGATCCCCCAGTCCTGACCCTCCCCCCCACCCCCAAACCCCACTTCCCGATCCCCCCAGTCCCGGCCCTCCCCCCCACCCCCAAATCCCTCTCCCCGATCTCCCCAGTCCTGGCCCTCCCCCAAACTCCACTCCCCAATCCCCCCAGTTCTGGCCCTCCCCCCCAAACCCCTCTCCCCAATCACCCCAGTCCTGGACCTCCCCCCGTCCCCCAAACTCCATTCCCTGATCACCCCAGTCCTGGCCCTCCCCCCCACCCCAAAACTCCACTCCCCAATCCCCCCAGTTCTGGCCCTCCCCCCAAACCCCTCTCCCCAATCACCCCAGTCCTGGACCTCCCCCCGTCCTCCAAACCCCTCTCCCCAATCACCCCAGTCCTGGACCTCCCCCCGTCCCCCAAACTCCATTCCCCGATCCCCCCAGTCCTGGCCAGACTGCACTGGCTGCTTGTCCCAGAGAGGATCGATTTCAGGATCCTCACCCTTGTCTTCAAATCCCTCCACTCCTCTGCCCCCCCGACCTCTCTGACCTCATCTCTCCTCACAACAGCACCTTCACTCCACTGGATCTGGCCTCCTCCTCGTCCCGAGTACTCCACTCCACCATCGGAAGCCGGGCCTTCAGACACTATGCCCCGAGGCTCTGGAACTCCATTCCTCACTCCCTTCGCCTCACCCCCTCTCTTTCTACTTTCAGATCTCGGCTAAAGACCTTTCTTTTCGACCGTGCCTTTGGTCACCTTCCCCCACCCTCCCTCCCCCGGCTCCTGCCCCCCCACCCCCTGGCTCGGTTCCCAGGATCCGTTATTGTGAAGCGCTCTGAGACGCCGTCCGGCTCTCAGGAAATGTTCTGATTAGTCATGAAGTTTGAAAAGACTGACACTAACGCTGATTGGTTTGGCATCACCAGCTCTGTGTCTGCATTAGGAGCAGCAATCATCCTTTATACAATCAGCCCAGGAAATCAGCACCTGCAGAGCAGACATTTCTACTAAATGTGAAGCCACATTCCAATGGTGCTATGATGGTACCTTCTGTTGTCTTTGAACCCTTCATAAAAATCAATCTTCCATGTGAACATGCAGACTTTTCAGGTAAAGAAATATCTATTTTTGAGCAATCAAAAGGCAAAAAGCATCAAATGAGGATATCATAGAATCATAGAACTATACTGCAGAGAAAGAGGCCATTCGGCCCATCGTGTCTCTGCCAGGTCTTTGAAAAGAGCTTCCAAATCAATCCCACTCCCCCGCGCTCTCCCCATAGCCCTGCAAACTTGTCTTCCCCAAACAATTATCTAAATGAGAAACTGAAGAGAAAAGAATGTTAAGCTAAAATGCCACTTGCACTTACCAGAGGCAGGCGTCAGGCTAAACATCCTATGAGCGCAAATAATGGTCCTGATATTGATTCTGCCAGAACCACAGCTATTCTCAAGGATTGAAATCGCTATGGTTATATACAAAACTGGACTGAGGACCACAGACAACTTAGTCCAATAACTGCATTCAGCAAATATTGTAGCATTTTTCAAATTCTATCAACATTGATCCAGAAAGTGAGAAAAGGATGTAGAGCTGACTGTAGCTATAACTGCTTTGAATCCTGGAATTGATCAATGATTGGTTTTACACCAGTTTCTTACAGTGGGTGGGAGAATCCTTCATACCTGATACTTCCACCCACTTCACATCAGGATCTCGGTCTAGCCAAGTTTACTGTGTTTTAATTCTCTGCTCCTAATTAAGTGAAAATGCATTACTAAAGAAATGGCAAGAAATCATGCTGGAGAAGAAACAGGTCCCCATTTGCACGTCCAATCAGTCTTCACACCCCAAGGAGGCTCAGGTGCCCAGAGCAGAGCGTGTGGGGTAGGAGGAGGCACATGTAATGGTACGTGAGACACAGTGAGTGTAAATGCATACCCCAGAACTGGAGCACAGGACACCAGAGGCCTACCTGCCCGTCCAAGTACTGAGCTTTGGCTTCAAGCCCGAGCATTCTGAAAGTACTGTATGTTTTACAAGAAATCTTTTGGAGTGAGGTTCGTACAGTTACTACAACAGAAACATCGGCCCACACACCGCCCGGCCCCCCACCGCCCGGCCCCCCACCGCCCGGCCCCCCACCGCCCATGTACTGCCCCAGGTTCTCACCGCCCACGTACTGCCCCAGCTTCTCACTGCCCACGTACTACCTGCCCGCCGAGGTTTCTCACTCCTTCAGAAACAGTAACTTTACAAAGTTATTCAATCAATATCATTAAGAAGACGTTTCCACAAACAACATCCCAAACATTAGGACCCCTGAACAGAAACTGCTCATTCAAGTGGAACAGGTTGAGTCAAATGATTATCATGTACAATTAAAGATGAAGAATATCTTACCCCTACACTCCTGACAATGCTGCTGGGCAGTTTCCTGTAAAAGCTCAATTTGGTTTCCACAGAGGAACTTTAATGTTGAGCAATCGATCGCAGCAATCTGCCCAGATAGCACCAAGTCAAACTCACTATTATAATTTCTGCAGAAGTTAACTGGAGAATGTTCAGTCTCTGCCTCAAGCGTGACCTTGCTTAGTCATTCTTAACCGAGTGCAGCGTTTGGGAAATAGGTCACCGCTCGAGCACTGATGGCACAAACCCGGCCTCACAATCCACCACCAGTTGTGGCTCATTCGTCTTCGCAACTGTCGCCTCTCCCTCTCGCAGCCAAAACTGCCTCTTACTCCAAAATCATTTTGGAGGCAAGAAACAATCCAAAGGCAAGGTTCTCCACCATCACCTCCTCCACACACCCCACCACATTTCCTCCATCCTCACCTCCAACGTCAAGCGGGAAGAGCTTCTAGACTGTTTTGTGACAAAAATAGAAAATATCCACTTGGCTGCATCCTCCTCCCCTATGTCCCCTTCCATAGCCCTCAGACCATCGACACCAGCTTTGCTCTCACCTCTCCCTCCACTCCCTCTCCGAGCCCCTCCAGACTGGTTTCTGCCCTGACTGCCCATAGCACAGAGACAGCATTTGTCAAGCTCACAAACGACATCCTCTCTCTCTGTGACCTGGGCTCCCTCTGTCTCCTTGTCCTCTTGGACCTCTCTGCCACATTCGACACAGTCGACCACACCATCCTCATCCACTGCCTCTCCTTCCTCATCCACCTCAATAGGACTGCACTTGGCTGGTTTGAGTCCTACCTAACAAACCACCTTCACTTTGTCTCCTCAAACAGTTTCTCCTCCCGCCCCCGCGATGTACCCCAGGGCTTCATCCTTGCCCCCTTCTCTTCCTCATCTCCAATGCTCCTTCTTGGCAATGTCATCTGCAGATATGGGGTAAACTTCCACGTGTGCGGATGATTCACCAATCTACTTCTACTCCTCCAGCTGCGATTCCAGGCTTGTCTGCTAGACATCAGGGCCTGGATGAGCGAAAACTTCCTGCAGCTAAATGTTGACAAGATGGAAGCCATACTCGTTGGCTCCCGTCAATGTCTTCTGACCTCCTCAATCTCCCTGGTCTATCCCTCAGACTCATCAAAACAGTGCGCAACCTAGGCATCAGGTTCGATGCACAGTTGTCTTTCCTTCCCCACATCCGGTCCCTGACCAGGACCGGCTTCCTCCACCTCCATCACATCGCCTTACCCCAGACGCAGCCGAAACACTTGTCAATGCATTTGTCACCTCCCAACTCAACTTCTCAAATGCCCTCTTTGCTGGTCTCCCCAGCTCCACCATGCACAAGATCCAGCTGGTCCTAAACTCCACCGCCCACATACTCACCTGCACTAAACTCCGTCCCCCCATCACCCCAGTTCTAGCCAGGCTCCACTGGCTCCCTATTGCCAAACAGATCAATTTCAAGTCCCTTCACGCCCTGGCACCTCCCTACTTCTCCCCAACACTATCTCCCTCGACTGACTCCAGCCTCCTGCATGTCCCTCGTGCCCTTCGTTCCACCATTGGTGGCCGTGCTTTCAGCCACTATGCCCCAAAACTCTGGAACACTCTTCCTCTATCTCTCTGCCTTGCCCCTTCCTTCCCCATCTTCAGGTCTCCCTTGAAGACCTTCCTATCATCCATGCCTATGGTCATCTCCCACTCCCCGGCTCAGTGTTGTGCTCCACCACTGTCAAGCGCTCTGGAACACTGCCCTGCATGTGGGGCACTATATAAATGCTAGTCATTATGCCATTATCCGTTTTCCCTTCCCCCACTCCACCATTGGCGATCGGGCCTTCAGCTTCTCTGCCCCCACCCTTTGTCCCAAGACCTTCTTCTTTGAGTGTGCCTTCAGCCACCCTCCTACCCTCCCTGCTCTCAACCCTCCCTGATCCCAAACTCCCCTGCTTGGGTCCAAATCCATGACCGTCTGTGCCTTGGGACGTGAAAGGCACCATACGCATGTAATTTTGTAATTGATTGCTGTTATGGTCTGACCTACTAGAAGCATTTCAATCTCTGAATATGCATCTGGCCCCACCAACACAAAACAATAACAGCTCACAGCTTGGCAAGTCTCAACTTGTGCCAGCCAGCCCCACTGACAGCAGTGAAGCAGCATCAGATTCACAGGTTGTTTCACCATCAAAATAATAATAATCCTTGCATTTGATACAGGACCTTATCACGTCTTCGGGGCATCTCAAAGCGCTTCACTGAATAATGTAAAGTGAATTGACTGTATTTTGTTGGTGAAAAGTGACAGCCAATTGCACACAGAGTCCCACAAACAGACGTGGATTGAGTCACCAAATTTTTAAGGGATTATTACCCTCATAACGCATTCTCAAATCAACCAAAAACCTACTCATCACTAGGTAAACAGAGGCACATGGAGCAAGGAAACTTGCCTAAGGTTTTGCCCTGTCCAGGACAGTTAACACCAAGTTCTACAAAAGACATTGAGGATTCGAGCCCCTGCGCCACCATTCGCTCGCACGCGCGCACACACACACACGTGCATACACGCGCATACACACACACGCGCATACACGCACACACGTGCGCAGAGGCGCAGACACGCACCTAGTCAGTGGCGAGCTCTTCGAGTGTGTTGCAGCATGAATACCGCAAGCTGACAGTTACAGGATGTTTGAAACATCTGTGAAATATCTTACTTATAGTCACTGTGTGGAAACCACAGACCACAAGCAGTGGGGTATAATGACACCAGGTTGAGACAGCATTTAATTACCTATCTCATCAACCCTGACCCCTCACACCCACTTGACTAAATTGAAACTTTTGCTGTAGTTTCTGACACTTCCAATTGCGGGGGTCTAACGTATTAGTTAGAGCGCTCGCCTCGCAAGCAAGAGGACCTCGGTTCAATTCCCAGGTGGGCTGAAACCTTAGGCAAGTTTCCTTACTCCACACAGCTCTGTTTACCTAACAGTAAGTAGGAACCCACTCGTCAGTCGATTGGCGGATCAGTTTCCGGGGGTAATAATGCTTTAAAAAAAAAAGATTTTTTTTATCCGTCTTAACCTTGTGTCCGAGGCTAACCGAAGTTCCCTGACCGTTTCCCACCCAGTGGAGGAGCAGCGGCACCTCTTCCCACCCTCCCCGCACCCTCCTCACCGATTGACAGCCCGAATACACTTGTGAATGGTTGAGGACCGCTGTCAATCAATCACAATTTGACTCCTCCCATCTCCATTGCAGAGGTGTTGGTGGGGAGAGTGTCCATTGGTGTTTTGTCCATATTAACCAGCATATTTAAAACAAGTAAGAACACAAATTGATCCAGGCATTTTGTCCAATTTACCCGGTGTCTGGCTGAAGCAGCTTCATCTGTAGTTTGAAATGATTTTCTCCAAGTGTGTGACATCACATTCCCTGTAGAAACACCCCACAAGAAGAGAACATTGAGGGACTGATATTCACAATTTTCATTCTAAATGGAATATATTACCAGGACACATTGCTGTGAGCTTCACTGCTCACAGCAATGTGTCCTGGTAATATATTTCTAACTCTAACCCTAAGACAAGACACATAATCACTGGACAGCAGTGGACAGTTTGCTAATCTCCATGTCAGGGTGACACACAGCAGAGCTCTCCTGAAATTAGTTATGCAGCTAATACAATAAAGGAGCAGCTGGGTTGCTGTATGTACACCATACAGACAGTAATGTTCCCAACTGTGGGGCTGAGGCACAGTAATCCCATCCCTCAGGCAGTTCCCGCATATTTACCCGTGCGGCTCGGGGCTGTGCAGCCGCTCCTGTGCGGTTCAGGGATGTGACTGAGTCTTGACAACACAGCAGCTCGAACCACTGAGAAACCACTAACAACTGAGAAAGCAACTCAGCCTCAACGCCACACATTAATACACTGCAACCCCAGAGAACACAAACGCTGGCCACTCAGGCTGCAAATAGCTCACGCACCACACCAGAGATCCAATTACCCTCATCACCTGTTCCCCACCCCCACTCTCATCACCTGTCTAACCCCAAATCACCTTCACCTGGAACTTTGCCCTCTGACCCTCAGCCTGGGTGAGGTGAAGCTGCTGTAAAATCTGTTTTATTTTTGTGAATTGTATTGTGTTTAAATAAATATCTTTACCCCAGGGAGTACCTTCAAGGTTGGGGGCTTCAACTGCA
Source organism: Callorhinchus milii (assembly GCF_018977255.1). Classification (NCBI taxonomy): domain Eukaryota; kingdom Metazoa; phylum Chordata; class Chondrichthyes; order Chimaeriformes; family Callorhinchidae; genus Callorhinchus; species Callorhinchus milii. The sequence goes on along the minus strand of NW_024704761.1, from coordinate 12,571,579 downwards.
TATTGGTTTCTTAATTCGAACAATTCTCCCACCTTCACATTTCCTTTTACTCCTGCCTCTGGCTTCATTTTTCTCTCTCCACAACTGAGCACTTCTGTGGTTTCATATCCAGCGATCAGCTTCCTGGGAATAGTAAACATCATATTCCCAACCGAGCTCTGAGGTTCCACAGACACAGAAGTAGCTTTTGGCAATGAGAAAACATTCAAAGATGATTAAGGTGCACAATTGGCTGCCGCATATATACACAGATAGGGTTACAGTATATACACAGATAGGGTTACAGTATATACACAGATAGGGTTACAGTATATACACAGATAGGGTTACAGTATATACACAGATAGGGTTACAGTATATACACAGATAGGGTTACAGTATATACACAGATAGGGTTACAGTATATACACAGATCGGGTTACAGTATATACACAGATCGGGTTACAGTATATACACAGATAGGGTTACAGTATATACACAGATAGGGTTACAGTATATACACAGATCGGGTTACAGTATATACACAGATCGGGTTACAGTATATACACAGATAGGGTTACAGTATATACACAGATAGGGTTACAGTATATACACAGATGGGTTACAGTATATACACAGATCGGGTTACAGTATATACACAGATAGGGTTACAGTATATACACAGATAGGGTTACAGTATATACACAGATGAGATTAGAGTAAATACAACAACAACACAAAACAACAAAATTACATTTATAGAGCGCCTTTCACGTCGGGAGGACGTCCCAAAGCGCTGAACAGTCAGGTGTTGGGGCCCAAGCATGGGGGAGGGGTGGTGTAGGGGGGAGGGGTGGGGTAGTGGGGAGGGGTGGTGTGGGGGTGAGGGAAGGCAGAGAGGTGGGAGGGAGACCAAAGGCACAGTCGAAGAGAAGGGTCTTGAGACTGGCCTTGAAGGAGGCGAGGGAGGAAGCAAGGGATAGGGGCTGTGGGATGGAGTTCTAGAGTGTGGGGGCAGAGAACCTGAAAGCCCAGACACCGATGGTAGGGCGGGTCGGGCGGGAGACATGGAGCAGTCCGGAGCCTGATGAACAGAGGGAGTGGACAGGTTGGTAGGGAGACAGCGGGTCAGAGAGGTAGGAGGGGGCAAGGCTGAATTTGATCCTCTGGGGGATAGGGAGCCAGTAGAGTCGGGCGAGGGTGGGAGTTATGGGGTCGGGCGAGGGTGGGTGTGATTGGGTCGGGCGAGGGTGGGAGTGATGGGGTCATGGAGTCTGGGGCGTGAAAGTACACGAGCTGCAGAGTTTTGGATGATCTGAAGCTTGTGAAGGGAAGAGTTTGGAAGGCTGATGAGGAGGGAGTTTGTGTGGGTGAGGGTTTGGGGGCTGAGGGGTGAGGCGGTGGCGAAGTCTGGCAATGTTGCGGAAGTGGTGGTAGGCAGTGCCGGTCATGGCGCGGATGTGGGGGAGAAAGAACAGTTCAGGGTCAAACAAGACCCCCGGCTTCCTGACTGGCTCAGTGAGGGTGAGTGTGCAGCCCTGGAGGCTGATGCTGCCAGCGCCTGAGGTACAGAGGCGCTGGCATGAGCCAACCAGGAAGGCCTTGGTCTTGTTGATGTTCAGTTGGAGAAAGTTGTCCCTCATCCAGGGCTTGATGTTGGACACACATTCAGTCAGGACGCCAGTAGTCCTGGAGTTCAGGTTGGAGGCAGAGAGATAGAGTTGGGTGTCACCCCACATGTCGAAATTTACCCCATGTCTGCGGATGATGTCGCCAAGGGGGAGCATGTAGAGGGTGAAGGGGAGGGGACCTAGGTCAGAACCCTGAGGAACGCAGCACGAGACGGTGCGGGGGTTGGAGGAGAAGCCGTTTGCTGCAATGAAGTGGAGGCTGTGTGAAAGGTGGGACCTGAACCATTCAAGGACAGAATATTGAAGGTTGAGGTGGGAGGAGAGGCAGTGGAGGAGGATTGAATGGTCCACAGTGCCAAAGGCAGCGGAAAGGTCAAGGAGGAGGCAGAGGGAGCCCTGGTCACACATGGTCAGGCTGTCGTTGTGACCTTGACCAGAGCAGTTTCCATGCTGTGGGCAGCACGGAACCTGATTGGAGGGGCTCATGGAGGGAGTGGGAGGAGAGGAGAGATCGAAGCTGGGAAGCAACGACTCTCTCAAGCACTTTGGATAGGAAAGGGAGGTTTGAGATGGGCCAGTAGCTGGATAGCTGTGTTGGGTCAAGGGAAGATTTCTTCAAGGTGGGGATGATAGAGGCTGTTTTGAGGGGGGTAGGAACAGCTTGATGATGTCAGCGAGTAGTGGGGCAAGGAGCTGGAGCTGGGATTTAAGGAGAGGGGTGGGGATGAGGTCCAGGGAGCAGGTGGTGAGCTTCATGGAGGATATGGTGGTGAAGGCAGAGGAGGGGTTGACAGGTTCAAAGGTGTGGAAGGAGGGATGGGTACATAAGAACATAAGAATTAGGAGCAGGAGTAGGCCATTCAAGCTTGTATACCGGATGTGAGGATGTGATGGACTAGACACTTCAGGAGATGGTCACCCCACAGCCACCGAAGGTTCAGATTCGTAAAATGCATACAGGACAACTTTCTTGATCAGTACATTTCCAGTCCAACGAGGAAAGAAGCAGTGCTAGATCTAGTTCTGGGGAATGAAGGAGGGCAAGAGCAGGTTTCAGTGGGAGAGCATCTGGGCAATAGTGATCACAACATCATTAGAATCAGAGTGCATTTGGAAAAGGACAAGGAACCATCAAAGGTGAAGATACTCAACTGGAGAGGGATAATTTCAGTGAGTTAAAAAGGAACCTGGCCAAGGTGGACTGGAAAGAAAGATTGGCAGATAAAACAACTAAAGAGCAGTGGGAAGTCTTCAAGGATGAAATAGCTCAGGGACAGAACAAATACATTCCCACAAAAGGGAAAAGTAGGGCTTCCAAACCTCCCTGAATGATGAAGATAATTGTGTCCAGAATGAAGCAGAAAAAGGAGGCATATGATAAATGTCAAACTCAAGATACAGAAGACAACCAAATAGTATAGGAAGTACAGAAGAAAACTGAAAAAGGAAATAAGAGGGGCAAAAAGATTATATGAAAAAAGGTTAGCGGGTAACATTAAAAGGAATCCTAATTTTGTTACACATCAAGAAAAAAAGTTAGTCAAAGGTAGGGTGGGGCCAATTTAGGACCAAGGGGGTAATCTTATTGTGGAGGCAGAGGACATGACTAATGTACTGAATGAGTACTTTGCATCTGTCTTCACAAAATAAATGGATGCACCAAATGCCGCAGTATCAGAGGAGAGGGTACAGGAAATGGAGAGGATAAGTATAAACAGAGAGGAAGTATTGAAAAGGTTGACTGCGCTGAAGGTGATAAGTCGCCCGGTCCGGATGGGATGCAGCCTATGGGAGGTACTGGGTACAAATAGCGGAGGCTTTGGCTACAATTTTTCAATCTGCGTTGGACACTGGAGTGGTGCCCGAGGACTGGAGAGTGGCCAATGTGACTCCCCTGTACAAAAGGGGACAGAAGGACAAACCTGGGAACTACATCAGTAGTGGGGAAACTCCTGGAGACTATAATCCGGGACAGAATAAATCTTCACTTAGAAGAATATGGGTTAATTAGGGACAGCCGCACGGATTTGTTAAAGGCAAATCTTGTCTAACAAATCTAATAGAATTTTTCGATGAGGTAACGGAGAGGGTGGATAAAGGTAGTGCAGTTGATGTAGTTTATATGGACTTTCAAAAGGCATTTGACAAAGTGCCACATGAAAGACTTGTAAGAAAGATAGAAGCCCATGGTATAAAAGGGACAGTGGCAGCGGATCCACAACTGGCTGGGAGACAGAAAGCAGAGAGTTGTGGTGAAAGGCTGCTTTTCTGACTGGAGGGAAATGTACAGTGGTGTCCCCAGGGATCGGTATTAGGACCACTGCTCTTCTTAATATACATAAATGATCTGGAGCTCCACTGGCTCCCAATTACTGAATGAATCGATTTCAAGATCCTCTCACTCCTTTTCAAATCCCTTCAAGCCCTCGCACCTCCCCACCTCTGGACCTGCTTACCCTCCACTCCACCACCCACTGCCTCCGCTCGGCTGGCTCCGGCCTCCTGTTTGTCCCTTGTCCCTTCCGCTCCACCATCAGTGGCCGTGCCTTCAGCCACTGCGCCCCAAAACTCTGGAACTCTCTCCCTCAATCCCTCTGCCTCACCCCCTCCCTCCCCACCTTCAAATCCCACTTAATGACCTTCCTTTTTGATGGTGTTTCCAGTCACCTCCCCCCTCCCTCTCCGGCTCAGGGTCAGACTCCGCCACTGTCAGGTGCTCCGGGACGCGACCCCACGTGAAGGGCGCTGTGTAAATACAAGTTGTTATTGTAGATGAGGTGCAAGCATTGTATTTTTGCTTAGAGCAGGAGATTGGAGCTCGAGGGATGGATTGAAAATGAAAAGTGGTCAAGCAGGTTTAATAATATAATAATAATAATAAAAGATTTTCCCCCAATAGAGATGGGGATTTTGCAACAAAAGTGTTTGGCTGAACTGGAGACACATCATCTTGACAACAGTTTGGGAGGAAAGTGACAGACAGTGAAATAAGTAATGTCTGCATTCAATAAATATCACTAATCATCAATATTCGTTGATTTTTCAATTTAAAGTAAATATATTTTGATTGATTCAATACATTGTTTAAAATGACAAAGACTAAGAACTTTAAAA
>NW_024704761.1:12533069-12566830 GCF_018977255.1 Callorhinchus milii | reverse complement strand
CTGGCAAGGACTGCGGTGATGGGGGACACAGTTTTGTGCCGATGAGTATCCGGGCGGCGGAGTTTTGAATTATTTGAATTTTGTGTATGGTGGAGCTGAGGGGACCAGCGAGGAGGCCATTGGAATAGTCCAGTCGGGAAGTGACAAAGGCACGGACGAGGGTTTCGGCTGCTTTGGTTCTGAGGTACGGACCGAGGGCGGGCAATGTGAGAGAGGTGGGAAAAAGTGGTCCTGGACAGGGAACAGATATGGGGTAGAAAGGAAAGCTGGGGATTGAACCGGATGCCTATATTGTGCACAGCTTCAGCGAGTCTGAGGGAGAATTTGGGGAGGTTGAGGAGTTCGGACCCCAGGAGAGAAGTAATATTCCTGATAATAATAATCCTTGCATTTGATATAGTGCCTTATCACATCTTCGAGACGTCTCAAAGTGCTTCACAGGATATACTGTAAAGAGAATTGACTGTATATTTTATGGGCTAAACGCGACAGCCAATTGCGCACAAATAGTCCCACAAATAGTCATGGACTAAATTATTATTTTTTTCTGAAGGGTTTATTACTCTAGGAAAAACGATCCGCTAATCGACTAACAACTGGGTTCCTATTTACTGCTCGGTAAATAGAGGCGTGTGTGTGGAGTAGAGAAACTTGCCCAACATTTTGCCCCACCCGGGAATTAAACCCAGGTCTCTCGCTTGCGAGGCGAGTGCTCTAACCACTAAGCTACAGGACTGCAGTTGAAGACGTTGACGGGAGCAAAAGAGTATGGCTTCGGTCTTTGCCGACGTTCAGCTGCAGGAAATTTGTGCTCATCCAGGCCTTGATGTCCATCAAACAAGCTGACAGGATATCAGTGGACTGAGAGACGTAGCTGGAGGAGAAGTAGATTTGTGTGTCGGCTGGCTGCATCAGGATTGCTGCGGGTCGAAGGCTAGTGGGAGAGAAGTCCAAGGATGAGAGGGCGTTTGTGAGGGACTAGGGTGGAAGCTTTTTCCATGAGCGTAAAACGATTGTGGAGGGCTCAGAAACATAGAAACAGGAGGAGGCCATTCAGCCCCTCGAGCCTGTTCTGCCATTCTATAAGATCATGGCTGATCTGTACCTCAAGTCCAGTTACCTGCCCTTGCCCCATATCCCTTAATACCCCAACCTGACAAATATCTAGCTATCTCCGTCTTGGAGATGTGAATGGATCCCAGCATCCACAGCCTTTTTGGAGGGAGAGGTCCTGATTTCCACTGCCCTTTTTGGTGAAAAACCACTTTCCAAATGCACTCCTAAATGGCCCAGGACTAACTTTCATATTCTGGCCCCTTGTCCTGGATTCCCCACCAGAGGAAATAGTTTCTCTGTAGCTACCCTATCGAATGCCTTTATTATTTTAAAAACCTCAATCAGATCGTCCCTCAACCTTCCAAACTCAAGGGAATGGAGACCAAGCTTATGTAACCTGCCCTCATAATTTAATCCTTTCAGCCCTGCAATCATTCTGGTGAATCTGTGTTGCACCCTCTCCAGAGCCAATATATCCTTCCTGAGGTGCGGTGCCCAAAATTGAACACAGTCTCCATATGGGGTCTGACCAAGGCTCTGTATAATTGAAGTCTCATTTCCTCTCCTTTATATTCCAACCCCTTGAGATAAAAGGCCAACATCCTATTAGCCTTCTTGATAATGTTTTGTGCCTGTGAGCTTGTCTTTAGTGATTTGTGTACGTGGACACCCAAATCTCTTTGCTCCTCCAAAGTTCTGAGGTTTCTCCCCATTTAGAAAATATTCTGTTTTGCTATTTTGGGATCCATGACCTCACACTTCCCCATGTTGAACTCTATCTGCCACAGTTTTGCCCACTCACTTAATCTATCTAAGTCCCTTTGCATCTTCCTGCACCCATCTAATAATAATAAAAACCCTTGCATTTGATGTAGCGCCTTATCACATTTTCAAGATGTCTCAAAGTGCTTCACAGAATATACTGTAAAGTGAATTGACTGCATATTTTATGGGCCAAACACTGAGCCTCCTAACTTTGTGTCAGCTGCAAATTTTGCTATAAAACTCTCTATTCCTTCATCAAAGTCATTTATATATGTATATGGTGAGGCCACAGTACAGACCCCTGGAGAACATCACTAGTCACATCCCGCCAATCAGACCACGTTCCTTTTATCCTTACTCTCTGTTTCCTGCCTCCTAACCAAATACCAAGCCACATGGCAAGTTTACCTCCCATTCCATGTGCTTTTATTTTTGCTAATAATCTTATTCAGAACCTTATCAAATTCCTTCTGTAGACGACATCCACAGACACTCTCTAACCATCATGTTATTGACCTCCTTAAAATATTCAATCAGATTCGTCAGACATGACCTACCCTCACAAATTCACGCTGACTCTTTGATTAGCTCATACTTGTCCAAGTGCTCAGTCGCTCTGTCCTTGATGAGAGATTCCAGTAACGTCCCCACAGCTGAAGTGAAGCTGACAGGTCTGCTGTTACCTGGTTTCTCCCTCCCTCACTTCTTAAATAATGGAGTGACATTTGCAATTCTCCAATTCAAGGGCACAATTCGTGAATGTAGAGCTTTGGAAAATTATGACTAACACATCTGCAATTTCCTCCCCTACTTTTGTTAATCCCCTGGAGTGGTATCCACCAGTTCCTGGAGATTTGTCTATCTTTAATCCCATTATTTTCTCCATTACCATCCTTATTATCCATTATAGTCTCACCTACATCTATCAGCCCGTGGTGAGGCTTCAATGATGGGGCGGGTCATCGGGGGACAGTCAGGTTTCTGTGAGTCCTAGGATGTCTATTTGCTCATCCAGGATGAGGTCATGGATTTGTTGAGAGGGAGCAAACGTTTTGGAGGCCAATGTGGGTAGAGGTGCTGATGGAAGAGGGTGGAGGGGCTGCAGATTATAGGGGGAAAACGAAGAGGTGAGAAGGGTGCGGATGTGAATGAGGGAAGATGGTTTGCCTTCTGGAGGTGGGGGAGGCTCTTCTGGAGGTGAGAGATCGGGGGCACCAGCCAAAATACGCGCGTCGAGATGTGGAGCGAGCAATCAGCAGGGCATGAAGAGAGCTAGAGGAGACAGTGCTGGGGGGAGAGAGGGGGTAGTACTCATAGTCTTATTTATTAGGTGAGACCAGCCAAATAAATAAGAATTTGAGAGAGGAGAGAGAATGGGAGAGAAAGGAGGGAGCTTTCAAAGAGAAGATGTGAAGCGCTTTTTGACATCCTCCCGACATGAAAGGCATCTATACTGCACCTCCTTTCTCCTCTGCACCGAATTTCCACTCTCACCAAAATCCCCACTCTGTCCCCATCTCACTCCATTGCCAGCTCGCTCTCTTGGGCTCTCTGTCCCTAATTGTTAGCGTCATGAATTACATTGCCTTCCGTGCTTTTTTTTCAGTAATGCTTTTTTTTCTCCAAACTGTGTGCAATATTGAAAGATGATCTAACACAGCTAGAATTACAGCCTTGAAATTGTCAGAATTTGGGGATTTGATTGGACTGACAGAGGCTTCTCGCAGACTGATTAATCACACTCAAATTCTTGTCCTTCTCAACCTCTGCTACTGGCCACCCCTTCAGTTTAGTTTACAGTACTTACATACATTTTCATTGAGAGAGCTCCATTTTCCCAAGATGAGCTTTTACAAACAACAACAACAACAACAAGATTCCATTTATAAAGCGCCTTTCACGTCACGAGGACGTCCCAAGGCGCTGCACAGTTGGGTCATGACCCGAGCAGGGGGGAAATGGTCAGGGTGAGGGGAGGGAAGGGAGGGAGCGAGGAGGGGGGAAATGGTCAGGGTGAGGGGAGGGAAGGGAGGGAGCGAGGAGGGGAAGAGAGTCGAGAGGGGAGCTGAAGGCACGGTCAAAGAGAAAGGTTTTGAGACCGGCCTTGAAGGAGGAAAGGGAGGAAGCGGCGAAGGCACTGGGGGATGGAGTTCCAGAGCCTGGGGCTGAGAGGCTGAAGGCCCGACCACCGATGGTAGGGCGGTTGGGGCGGGGGACGTGGAGCAGACCGGAGCCAGAGGAACGGAGGGTACGGGCAGGTAGGTAGGGGGATAGTAGGTTGGAGAGGTAGGAGGGAGCAAGGCCGTGAATGGCCTTGTAGGTGAGGATGAGGATCTTGAAATCAATCCTCTGGGGGATGGGGAGCCAGTGGAGGCGAGCGAGGGTGGGAGTGATGTGGTCCCGAAGCCTGGTGCGGGACAGTAAATGAGCTGCAGAGTTCTGAATGACCTGCAGCTTGTGGAGGGAGAAGGCCGGCAAGGAGAGAGTTCCCATAGTCCAGCCTTGAGGTGACAAAGGCGTGGACCAGGGTTTCAGCCGCGTGAGGGGTGAGGTAATGCCGTAGTCTGGCGATGTTCCGGAGGTGATGGAAGGCGGTGCCAGTTGTGGTGCGGATGTGAGGGAGAAAGGACAGCTCAGGGTCGAACAAAACGCCGAGGTTCCTGACTGGCTTTGAGAGGTGGAGAGTGCGGAGCTGATGGTGTCAGCGCCTGAGGTGCGGAGGCGCTGACGTGAGCCAATCAGGAGGGCCTCGGTTTTTCGCACGTTGAGCTGAAGAAAGTTGTCTCTCGTCCAGGACTCGATGTCGGACAGGCAGCTGTCAGGACATCGGTGGTCGTGGAGTTGAGAGTAGAGGAGGAAAGGTAGAGTTGGGTGTCATCCGCATACATGTGGAAGTTAACTCCATGTCTGCGGATGATGTCACCAAGGGGGAGCATATAGAGGGTGAAGAGGAGGGGACCGAGGACAGAGCCCTGAGGGACACCACATGAGACAGTACGGGGGGTGGAGGAGAAGCCATTCGTCGAGACAAAGTGAAGACGGTGAGAAAGGTACGACCTAAACCATTCAAGGACAGTGCCTTGAAGGTTGAGGTGGGAGGACAAGCGGTGGAGTAGGATAGCGTGGTCGACCGTATCGAATGCTGCCGATAGGTCGAGGAGGACGAGGAGACAGAGGGAGCCCTGGTCACAGATGGTCAGGATATCATTGGTGACCTTGACCAGGGCAGTTTCTGTGCTATGGGCAGCACGGAAACCTGACTGAAGGGGTTCGAAAAGAGAATGGGTGGAAAGGAAAGAGCGCAGTTGGGAGGCGACAACTCTTTCCAAGACCTTGGAGAGAAAGGGGAGGTTGGAGATGGGCCGGTAGCTTGATAGCTGCGACGCATCAAGGGAGGGTTTTTTCAGGGTGGGCGTGATGATGGCAGTTTTTAATGGAATGGGGACAGAGCCAGAGGAGAGGGACAGGTTGATGATGTCAGTGATATGTGGGGCAAGAAAGTGGAGCTGGGAGATAAGGAGTGGAGTGGGGATGGGGTCAAGGGAGCAGGTGGTTGGTTTTAGGGATAGGATGAGTTCAGTGACAGAGGGTGGGGAAACGGGTACGAAGGTGTGTAGGGGAGGATGGGTAGGAGTCGGAGTGTGGGAGGGAAGGGGTGGGTGGTGGGTGGAAGTTGGAGGGGAAGTGACCGCGGAGCGGATTCCCTTGATCTTGGATTCAAGGAAATCCAGCATCTCCTCGCAGTGAAGGTTGGAGGAGATGACCTGCGCGGGGTGGCGGGGGGGACGGAGGAGTCGGGTTGTGGTGGAAAACAGTAGCCTGGGGTTGTTCTTCGCCTCCAGGATTATCCTGGAGTAGAAGGACGACTTGGCCGAGGCTAGAGTGGAGCGGTAAATTTTGAGGAGGTCCAGCCAGATTTGTCGGTGGACCGTTAGGCCAGATTTGACACAGGTGCGTTCAGGAGCCCGCACCTGGCTTTTCAGTGAGCGGAGGTGGGTGGTGTACCAGGGGGAGGAGCGGGAGTAGGAGACAGTGCGGGAAGTGATGGGGGCAAGAGTATCGAGTGTGGAGGAGAGGGTATTGTGGAGGAGGGAGAGAGGAGAAGAGGGGTCGGTGAGGGTTGAAGGCCAGAGGGAGAGGAGTTCAGAGGACTCCAAGGCATCGGTTAGGGATTGTGGGGGTAACTTCTTCCAAGGGCGGTAGAAGATGGTGGTGGGTCTGGTGGAGGTGGGGAGGGGGGTGGAGGTGGTGAAGGAGATGAAGTGGTGGTCAGAGATGGCCTTGTCGGTAATAGTGACATCCGAGACACTGAGGCCCCGGGTGATCACCAAATCGAGTGGGTGGCCGTGACTGTGAGTGGGGGAGTTTATGTGTAAGGAGAGGTTGAGTGAGGAGAGCAGGGAAGAGAAGTCTGTGGAGATGGAGCAGGAGGGGGTGAAGTGTAGGTTAAAGTCGCCCAGGATGATGAGGCGATCGGAGCAGAGGCAAAGAGATGTGAGGAGTGTTGAAATGTCAGAGATGAAGGTGGGAGAGGTTTTAGGGGGCCGGTAGAGGAGGAGGATTTTAAGGGAGAGGAATGAGGGGTGGGAGAGGGTGAGGTGCTCAAAGGAGGGGAAAGAGCCAGTGGAGTAGGGGGATAGGGCAAGTGGTGTCCTTGAGATAAGGGCAACACCACCGCCACGGCGGTTGGGGCGGGGGATGTGGTGGGAGGTGTAGCCGGGTGGCGTGGCCTCCGTGAGGGGGAAGGTGTCGCCTGGGGTGAGCCAGGTTTCTGTTAAGGCCATGATATCAACGTTCTCATCAAGGATGAGATCGTTGATGACCAGGGCCTTGTTGCAGAGGGAGCGGACATTTTGCAGTCCGATGTGGAGGGAGCGGTTGACAGAAGGGTGTGTGGGAGGGGAGGGGGTCCAGGTTGTGAGGCAGGGGTGGGGGGAATGGGGATGAGGGAGGAGAGGTTGACTCCCCGTCAACTGTCAGTACTGAATATGCACTGTTTTTCTAAATCATTTTACCTTTGAAGATATTATAATATTTATTTTTTGAAAATGAAGTCACGAGTGGCAGCCAACAGCAGAGGGTGACAACTATCCAGTGAGTTTGACAATCTAAAAGTTTATAAAGTCTAAGCTTGGCATCACAAACACAAGCTCCTTTTTTCATTTCACGGTGATAGATGGTCTTTTTCCTTCTATATTTCAGGTAGTTCAGCAAATGGCATTGGTGGATCAGATAATAGTGAGTATAAGTTGTGCTTTCGTATTCTGAACAGGGAGAAATTATTTATAGGCTCAATTAATGATTTGCTTATTAATTTCTGAAAAATATTCAATTAAAACTTTTGATTTGAATATTTTAATATTATAGGGTTTATTAAGTATTTGTACTGTGGCTTTTTGGCCATGAGTCCTGGTGACCCAACCAAACCCAGTTTTGTCAAACAAAATATTTATGAAACCGAAGCTTGCCATCGCCAGGACATGAATGACCTAGATGATGCTATGAACAGTCAATCTGGTTCTGAGGTATTTTAATAAATAAAATTTCATTGAATGAATTATAAGAATAAGTCTTTCTGAATGAGTATTTTCTCTTTTGCCCTTTAGAAAACGACTCCTTCTGAATTGGACAAATATGTCAGATGGGAAGTTCTACATGAAACGCTGGTGGAGGCGCAATCTGTAAATTCAATAATGTTTCAAATTTTAATAATTATTTTCTGCAATTGATGCACGTTTTTGTAAGAACTAACTCTCCATTTACACCTGTTAACAGGATGCTCTTGCTTTACTGTCTGGTACCAGTGGAGGACAACCTTTACCTCAAAGTCTGCAAGAGCCGGCTTTCCCAGACCAATACCAAGATAGTGCCAATCTGGCTATCCCACCTCTAGGGGGCACAGGCCCTGCCCTGGGGAGCACAGTCTTCGCCCCCGGGGACACAAGCCCCACCACTGGGGGCACAAGCCCCACCACTGGGGGCACAGGCCTCACCCCTGAGGGCACAGGGTATGCCCTTGGGGTCGCAGGTCCACCTCCTGGCCAGGAGGCCTCACCTTCAGGCCACAAGATCTCATCACCCTTTGCTGAGTCCCCGTCTTCGCCTGAGCGATTGCCGTCCACATCTCCCTCAGAATCTATTCCTCAAGTATCTTCAGCATTGGAGAGTTCCTTACAAACCAGGGTTAGTGCTCCTGAAGTGACGAGTGCTTCTCCTGAAAACATTGCCAGTTTCAGTGAACGTGCAGCACAGCAGTTTCCAGAAGCAGTGACAGCTCTGCGACGAATTGGAATTACATCTGATGAGCATCAAATGCTGACACAGCGCGTTGCTGACATTGAGAAGAACTTGGGAAATGTAGGTGAGTTGTACAGTAAGCTTTAGGTCTACCAGCTCAACTTCACACCCATTGCCCTGAAAATAAGAGCCAGGAGAAGCCAGTTTTCCAAAGGTTCCATTCCTATTTTTAAAAATATTTTGCCGTGTGTCTGACATACAGAACCCCATCACCGTGATCAGCCGTGTGTCTGACATACAGAACCCCATCACCGTGATTAGCCGTGTGTCTGACATACAGAACCCCATCACCGTGATCAGCCGTGTGTCTGACATACAGAACCCCATCACCGTGATTAGCCGTGTGTCTGACATACAGAACCCCATCACCGTGATTAGCCGTGTGTCTGACATACAGAACCCCATCAACAACAACAACAACAAGATTCCATTTATAAAGCGCCTTTCACGTCAGGAGGACGTCCCAAGGCGCTGCACAGTTGGGTCATGACCCGAGCAGGGGGGAAATGGTCAGGGTGAGGGGGGGAAGGGAGGGAGCGAGGAGGGGGGAAATGGTCAGGGTGAGGGGAGGGAAGGGAGGGAGCGAGGAGGGGGAAGAGAGTCGAGAGGGGAGCTGAAGGCTCGGTCAAAGAGAAAGGTTTTGAGACCGGCCTTGAAGGAGGAAAGGGAGGAAGCAAGGCGAAGGCACTGGGGATGGAGTTCCAGAGCCTCGGGGCTGAGAGGCTGAAGGCCCGACCACCGATGGTAGGGCGGTTGGGGCGGGGGACGTGGAGCAGACCGGAGCCAGAGGAACGGAGGGTACGGACAGGTAGGTAGGGGGATAGTAGGTTGGAGAGGTAGGAGGGAGCAAGGCCGTGAATGGCCTTGTAGGTGAGGATGAGGATCTTGAAATCAATCCTCTGGGGGATGGGGAGCCAGTGGAGGTGAGCGAGGGTGGGAGTGATGTGGTCCCGAAGCCTGGTGCGGGACAGTACACGAGCTGCAGAGTTCTGAATGACACATCACCGTGATTAGCCGTGTGTCTGACATACAGAACCCCATCACCGTGATCAGCCGTGTGTCTGACATACAGAACCCCATCACCGTGATCAGCCGTGTGTCTGAAACCTATCACCGTGTTTAAGAGTTACCAAACCAGACTGAGAGTTCCACCTATGCATGCAACCTGAACATTTCCCTGTGTCCGTAATGTAGTGCACATTGTCTCTCTGCTTATCTAATCCCAGAGTATCAGGCAAACTTCTTGTATCCACACAAATTAACACCACCACGTGTGCCCGAGTAAAAGTGACATGGGTACAACCTACAGCAGCTATCCTGAACACACCCTATCCCTCTGCGCGTGTACATGAGAAATATAGCAGCTTTTAAAAGGCACCTCATCAGAATTCAGGAGTCCCTAATGTTGGGCAAGTCATTAGTCTAAACCATAAATTACAATCACAAAATCATCTTCTCAGTATTGTTCTGTTTTAATCTTCATTCATTGTTTTTGTGTCAAAATTATTTCTTTTTGATCTAAATCCCTCACATAACAACAACAACAAAATTACGCGGCTAATGGCAGATGTGATGAACCTAAAGGCAATGCTTAAGGAATATAGACAGCAGAAGGAGAGAGAACTGAAAGAGAAACATCAGAAATACAGGATAGAAATGGGGAAAAAACAAGGAAGAGCAAGAGATCAAAAAGGAGGACAAGAAAGAGAAAGTGAGAGGGCAGGAAGACGAGCGAGAGGAAAAGCAGGAGCACAAGAAGGAAGAGAGGGAGAAGAAAGTGAAGACGAAGATGAAGAAGGGGAAACAGACAGAATGAGGGTAAGCACAACAACAACTTGCATTTATATAGTGTCCCGGAGCCCTGGAGTAGAGAGGGTGCATGAGGCTGGTACCACTGTGGGGGAGCTTGGGTAACACAGAAAGTGAAGGAGGAAATATTTTCTGATGTTTAACAATTTTTAACAACCTTGTCAGTTTTCAGCCAGCGTTTTGTTTGAAAGGCAGTAATGCAAGAAGTTTGGGACGTTCAGTCCCTTTCACCACGCACAGGGTCACATTAAGAAAAACACCTCAGAATTCCCTGTCACTTTAATGTCCTTATTAAACTATTCAGCACAAATGAGATTCATTGCACAATTGCACGTCACTCCTGTTGGCCAGGTTACACTTGCTGTGTATGATGGCATTGCAGCCCCTTCCAACATGATGTTAGGTTCTCAACATTCAATGTAAAGAAAACTCTTTTATCCTCAGCTCACAAGTTAAAAAGCAAACAATCCAACCAAAAAAAATCTCTAGTCAGCCACTCTCTGCTTCCTGCCTGCTTTTCTACCTCCTGGTTCCCTTTCATTGGTCTTAGTTAATTGGTCCTTATTTTCTTAAAGGGAATCCAACACAGGTTTAAGTAGCTTCAGGGATTGGGTCAGCAGCGGATTGGACAGAGAGAGGAGGCCAGAGAGGTCGGGGGGTGCAGAGGAGTGTAGGGACTTGAATACAAGGTGAGGATCTTGAAGTCGATCCTCTCTGGGACAGGAGCCGGTGCAGTCTGGCCAGGACTGGGGGGATCGGGGAGCGGAGTTTCGTGTGGGTGAGAATGCGGGCAGCAAAGTTATGAATGATCCGGATGTTATGGATGGCAGTGGATGGGAGACCGGCGAGGAGGGAGTTAGAGAGCCGAGAGGGCTACCAAACAATGTCTCAGCAAAGATGGTACGAAAAGGCTGATCAGTGGACACTGCCCCTGCCACACTCATTGCCAGGGTTGTCCCCTCTATATTCCCTTCCTATCTCTCAGTAGTTTGTATCTGGTTTATATAAAGATAAAGAGAAAAAATGCAAATATTAAAAATGTTACTTGAATGTCACTCCTCTTCATCTTTCTGAGAAGCTCTGAGTAATCCATATGAACATTTTGCAATAGATTGTTTATGTCAATGACTGTTGTCCTCTGCATCTCTTTCTAGCCCTTATTTTCTATTGTGTTTCTGTTTGAACACCTTCCCAAATGTATGACTAATAAGTTCTGCTGGCACATGCAAAGTGGGATGTTTCCATCGTTTCCACATTCGCCGGGTTAGAGGCAAAGTCAGAGTAACAGGACACGTGAAGGTAGCTTAGAAACTTTACGTTCACTCTATTCCTGCTGCAAGGGAAAATCTGCAGGGTTGACTGTTCCAGGCAAGATCCTTCTTTTATTTCCACTGTACTATCCTGAGTGACCAGTTTCAAAGATAAGTAATGAAATTTTCTTATACACTGTCAAAAACGCTCAATGAAAAGTGCCAACTGCCTGTGTAACTATTAAACTGTTTGTAAACAAAAATTCCTTCCCTAGTGATACACGTATGTTCCTAGGGCAATGTCATCACTGGTGAACACAACCCAGCAATAGGCTGCTCTACTTAGTACCAGCATGATGTATGTCCTGTCTCAAGTCACACCAACCTCTCACTCCCCCATTCCCTCACGCAAACCATCACACTCCTCCAACCTCACCCTCACCAACCCCGTTTGACCTTAAAGAAGCCATCCAAAAACATAGTGTCAGTGATTCTGAAGCCAAGGCCGGTTCTCTCCCAGGTCTGGTCCCAGCTCCCATTTTTCTGAAATGGAAGAGTGTTTGCTTGTAGAAGGTTGCAGAGGGTAAACACTGGGCTAGCACCCCTTTCCCACCAATCCTCTTCACCTTTAGCTGCAGAGGGTTGGTGGGAGTGGGGTGCTAGCCCAGTGTGTATCATTAACCCTGGGTAAAGGCTGAATCATGCCAAAGCCAAGATCTGAGCCTCAGTGTCAGCCCGAGACCAGCAGGACCATAAGGTCCTCAGTGAGATGATCGTACACAGTGGCTGAGGATATGCTGACCTTGTCCTTGTCTGTAGGATGACATCCTGGATGGAAAGTCTACTGATGATGTGAAGACACAGATAGCACACCTCAGGTAAGAGCAGGACCTAAAACTCCACTTGCTACTTAGAGCCTTGGAATTCACCCATAAATCACACAGTCACTTCACTTTACAGTATATTCTGTGAAGCACTTTGAGATGTCTCAACGGCGTGATTAGACCCTATATCAAATGTAAGGATTATTATTTAGTATCATTACCTTCTCCTGTGCTGTAGTTCTATGGTTCTGAAGCAGTGACTCAGTTGTAAGATACTCACCAGCCCCAGTCACCCACTGGGCACTCTTTTGTTTGAATGCCATTTACACCTTATCTACCAAATGCGGCTTCACCCATGATCTCCCCAAGGTTGTGACTTGGACAATGAACGGGTCTAGCCCCATTGTGTAACTGTCTCTGAAGACAAAGGAATCCCCCTGCCCATTCCCCCAATTGGGGATACCTCAGTCTTTCCACCTCAATGGAGGTGCAGCGGCTTCCTCCCGGGGGTTGGGTTGTGTTCTGTCCCATGTGAGTTGGGGTGTAATCGGGGAACCCTCGTCAGGTAGTATAAGAGCATCCCCAAACTGTAAATGTGTGCGTGTGGTGTACATGGGACCAGCCGTGGCCAGCAAGAGCTCACTAACTGTATACGTGAGGCCCGCGCACAGGTGTGTTCACACTGTCACTAAAGAGCGTGCTGTGAACGTGTGCACATTGCACAAGTTGTATATCTGCTGTGTCCCCATAAAGGGGGAAGCGCCAGAGGGGGCGGACAAGACCCTGTAACTGTGGCCTCTAAAGTTCAGCGGGGAGACTACCTACACCTCCCACCCCACAAGGGGCCGGGTCATGTACATATTGCAATGGGATATTGTTTGTTGTGATGTTTTCTGTCACAGGAATGTTTTGAAGCAAATGTAAATATCTACTTTATATATTTTCTTTTTAAAAAATGAAAAATTCTTTAAGATAAAAGGTGACAGAGATTCCTTTCCCTGATCAGGGTCACGGTTAAACATATCGCAGATGAATTAAATGGATTGAGGAAAATGCAGGAACAAGAGACGGCATCCGGGGCTGTCTTACAACAGCAGGTCTGTCACTGCCACAGCACAGCTCACAACACGAGCCCTACAGCCTCCACCATGTTATCAGAACCATAAACAAGGCCACAATCCCTGCACCACCTCTCCCAGCCCACTCCCTCCCAGCCCACTCCCTCCCAGCCCACACCCTCCCAGCCCACTCCCTCCCAGCCCACACCCTCCCAGCCCACACCCTCCCAGCCCACTCCCTCCCAGCCCACACCCTCCCAGCCCACTCCCTCCCAGCCCACTCCCTCCCAGCCCACACCCTCCCAGCCCACACCCTCCCAGCCCACTCCCTCCCAGCCCACTCCCTCACAGCCAACACCCTTATCCGTTACCAACATAGCGAGAAGCAGAGATTTGGGATGTTCCCCCTCCCCACTTTGTTGCCTTTCTGGTTTAACCATAACAACCAAAAATCACATTTACATCAGGAGGAAGTCCCAAGGCGCCAGATAGTCAGGGTTTGGGACGCAAGCTGGTGTTTGGGATCAGGGAGGGTGGAGGGCAGGGAGGGTGGGGCTAGGAAAGTGACCAAAGACACCGTCGAAGAGGAGAGCCATGAGATGAGCCTTGAAGGAGGCAAGGGAGGGGGCGAGGTGGAGGGACTGTGGAATGGAGTTTCAGAGAGTGTGGGCAGAGTGCTGAAGCCCCGACCGCACATGGTGGGACGGGCTGGGTGGGAGATGGAACAGGCCAGAGCCCACTGAGCGGTGGAAGTGACAGCCACCACGTGGTTATCAGAACCAAAAAGAATGAAATGATCCCCTGCAACACCTCCCACAGCCAGCACCCTCATCCAACAGAGTCTGGTCCAGGCAGCTACTGCCCCACACATTGGGCTGAGGTTTATCCCACTCGGCTGCCGAGCAGCTGGAGTGTATGACAGGAATATGTATATGTGGCATTATCTCTGCATGTCTGTGTCTGTGCAGCGCTGAAATCTAATTGGACATTGAATGCCATGGGACTACTTTCCTCAACAACTTGTGTGTGAATGTGATCAGTTGTCACAGGAACATCATTTCATTCAAGTGTTTCAGTGTTGTTAAAAGCTGTTATTCAGAAATTTCTTGGTCTCAACGAACCCATTCACTATTCTCTTGCCTCTATTTCATGTCTTCTCTTGTCCTCCTGCAGATGGACAAGCTGGGCCCTGTGCTGGAGAAGATCATGGGCTCATCATGTGCACTTCTGGGCATGAGCCTGGGCTTTGAAACTGATGGCACGTGTCCTGTCTGCAGTCTGGATGTCAGTAAAGATGCCAGTAACTTGTGTCAACGCTTCCAGGCACTGCAGGAGACAGTGAACTCAATAATGGACAATCAAGGAGATGGTGTACAGGTCCAATACTGATTGCTTTCAGGAGGGTGTATGTCAGACAATAGTGGTGGGGGGGGGGGGGGTGGCCCAGGAATTTCTGGAGATATTTTGCATGGATGGTAAAATGGGGAGAGAAATACATGGCTGAAAAAAGGGATTCAAGGATATTTTTTGAATTTACAGACTGGAGTGGATTGGTGAGATGTGTGCCCCAGGGTTGGGTATTGTTTTCTGTTTTTATTTATAATCTGGGTGTAGGAGCAAAGGGAATCATCCATATTTGCAGAGGAAGAATGCCGGAGGCATAATGACAGATTAGCGGAGTGGGGAAAATATAAATCAAAAAAATTGAAGTACGACCTTAGTGTGAAAATTCTCAATGGAGTGGAGGACGAGGGAACAAATATACAGATTGTTCAGAGTATAAAATGCAGAGAGAGAAAGGGGCAAATAGGATCATGAATTTTATACACAGTGATTAAGTTCCATAGGAAAAAAGTGTTGATGAATTTTTGTATTACATAATCTTTACACTATTAGGTTGAAATATTTTGTGTCATTTTGCATGCCATGTTATATAAAATATTGGGGAGGTGCAACATAGATTCATAAGGATGATACCAAAGGTAAGAGGAAATAACTATGAGGAGAAACTTGGAGCAGTGAAAGTTGAAGGATGATATGATACAGGAGGAATTGAGAGGATAAATGGTGACAAATTATTTTCGATGGTAACTTGTTGACGGACAAGAGGCCCATGAATTTAAGATTATTACTAGGAGCACGGGCGGAAGTTTGGGAGACGATTTTCAGAATGTGGAATTATTTTCTGGAGGTGGCTTTTAGAATTGTTTTCGTCAGCCAGCTGTCTGGTAGATGTATAAAAACAACAAAGTTACATGTGTAAAGCGGAGTTCACGTGGGGAGGACATCCCAATCAGTGCTTCTGACCTGAGTTGGCGGTCGGGATCATGAAAGGTGGAGGGCAGGGGAAGCAGGGTAACCAAAGGCACGGTCAAAGAGGAGGTTCTTGAGACGGGTCTTGAAGGAGGCAAGGGAAGGGGTGAGGCGGAGGGACTGCGGAATGGAATTCTAGAAGGTGGGAGCATAGTGGCTGAAGGCCCACACGCCAATGGTGGGGCGAGCGAGGTGGGGGACGTAAGTAGGCCGGAGTCTGCTGAGTGGAGGGAGCGAGCAGGATGGTAGAGGTTAGGAGGTGGTAGAGGTTGGGGGAAGCAAGGCCACAAAGGTCTTTGAAGGTGAGGACCAGAATCTTGAACTGTATCCTCTGTGTGATGGGAAGCCAGTGGAGTCGGGCGAGAATGGGGATGAAAGGGTCGCAGAGCCTGGTGTGGAAGAGGACACGAGTTGCAGAGTTCTGGATGATCTGGAGCCTATAGAGGGAGGAGTTGGGGAGGCCGACAAGCAGTGAGTTTGCTTAGTTGAGCCTGGATGTTATGAACATGTAAGAACATAAAAAATTCCGGACAAAAAAGACCAAGGTCAATAAGAGCATAAGAACATAAGAATTAGGAGCAGGAGTAGGCCATTCGGCCCTCGAGCTGCCCCGCCATTCAATAAGATCATGGCTGATCTTCTGACCTAACTCTAATTACCTTCCCTTATCCCCATATCCCCTAATCCCTCTATTTTTTAAAAATCTATCAGTCTCAGCCTTGAAGATGTTCAAGGACTGAGCATCTACAGCCTTCTGGGGGAGTGAATTCCATAAATTCACTACCCTCTGAGTGAAGAAATGTTTCCTCTACTCTGTTCTAAAAGGCTGACTCTTAATTTTAAGACTGTGACCCCCGGTTATAGGTTCTCCTACTGTCCCTCAGTGTCTACTTTATCAGCCCTTTAAGAATCTTATATGTTTCAATAAGATCTCCCCTAATTCTTCTGTACTCTAGAGAGTACAGCCCTAGTTTATTCAGCCTATCCTCATGGGTCAGTCCCCTCACCCCAGGATCTAACCCAGTGAATCTACGCTGCACCCCCTCGAGGGCAAGTATGTCCTTTTATAAATAAGGAGACCAGAACTGCACACAATACTCTCGGTGCGGTCTCACCAAGGCCCTATACAGTTGCAGCAAGACTTCCCTACTCTTGTACTCTAAACCTTTTGCAATGAACGCTAACGTGCCGTTCGCCTTCTTAGTTGCTGCTGCACCTGCAAACTAACTTTTTGAGACTGGTGTACAAGGAAACCCAAATCCCTCTGCACACTAACACTATCTAATCTCGCCCCTCAGAAAATAATCTGTTTTTCTATTTTGGCTACCTTGGTAAATAACTTCACACTTCCCCACATTAAATTCCATCTGCCACCTCCTCGCCCACTCCCCAAACCTATCTATATCCCGTTGCAATCTTTTTGCATCATCCTCAGAGCTTACTCTCCCACCGAGTTTAGTGTCATCCGTCAATTTAGATATGTTACATTCAATGTCCTCGTCGAGATCATTGATGTAAATTGTAAATAGCTGAGGCCCAGCACTGATCCTTGTGGCACTCTACTAGTCACATCCTGCCAATTCGAGAATGACCCGTTTATCCCTACTCTCTGTTTTCTACCCGTTAGCCACTCTTCAATCAGTGCTAATATGCTCCCATTTATCCCGTGGGCCTTAATAATAATAATAATCCTTGCATTTGATATAGCGCTTTTCACGTCGGGAGGACGTCCCAAAGCGCTTCACAGAATATACTGTAAAGTGAATTGACTGTATATTTGTGGGCGAACGCGGCAGCCAATTGCGCACAGCAATGTCCCACAAACAGTCGTGGATTGAAAATGACCAATTTATTATTGTTTTTTGTTTTGGAGGATTACTATTAGGGCTCTGTGTGGAGTAAGGAAACTTGCCCAAGGTTTCGCCCTCTGCCTGGAATTGAACTCAGGTCTCTCACTTGCAATGTGAGTGCTCTAACCACTGAGCTACAGGATTCCATAACCTTGTGTAATAGCCTTTTGTGTGGCACTTTGTCAAATGCCTTTTTAAAATCTAAATATACTACATCTACTGGTTCCCCCCTATCTAACCTGCAGATACATCTTCAAAACACTCTAAAAGATTAGTGAAGCATGACTTCCCTTTTGTAAAGCCATGTTGACTCTGCATAATCTTGTTATGGTCTTCCAGGAATCCCACAACGACATCTTTAATTAAGGAATTAAGAATTTTCCCTCCCACTGAAGTCAGACTAACTGGTCTATAGTTCCCCATCTTTTCTCTCCCACTCTTCTTAAATAGTGGTGTTACGTTTGCAATCTTCCAATCAATGGGAACCGTTCCAGAACCCAGAGAATTTTGGAAGATCAAAGACAAGCCGTCCACTGTCTCAGTAACTACCTCTTTTAAAATCCTGGGATGTAGGCCATCAGGTCCAGGGGATTTATCAGTTTTAAGACCTGACAATTTACCTAAAAACATTTCTTTACTAATATTAATTTCCCCAAGTTGCTCGCTAACATTGTCTTCTTGATTCCCCTCTATTCTTGGTAGGTTTTCAGTATCTTCTAAGGTGAAGACAGTAGCAAAGTACTTGTTTAATGACTCTGCCGTGTCTTTGTCCCCAACTATAATTCCCCCCGTCTCTGCCTGTAGCAGACCCACATTTACCTTTGACAGCCTCTTCCTCTTTATATATTTGTAAAAACTCTTACAGTCTGTCTTTATGTTCTTCGCTAGTTTGCCCTCATATTCCATTTTCTCCCTCTTAATCACTTTTTTGGTTCTCCTTGTTGATCCCTAAAGTTCTCCCAATCCTCGGGTTTACTATCATCTTAGCTGTTTTGTAGGCTTCTTCCTTTAACTTTATACTGTCCCTAACTGCTCCAGTGAGCCACAGTTGGGCCACCTTTCCGGTGGCATTCTTATTCCTCAAAAGAATATGTGCTCGCTGGGAATTTTGCAGTATCTCCTTAAACGTCTGCCATTGCTGGTCTACTGTCAAATCCTTAAGTCTAATTTCCCGTTTTATTTTAGCTAAATCCTCTCTCATACCAGCAAAGTTGGCTCTACTTAAGTTGGCTCATCTAGTTCGCCTTCCACCTTCCTGGCAGTCACAGGCACATATGTCCAAACTCCCTCTGTCTATATAGAATCATAGAATTGTACAGCACAAAAAGAGGCCGTTCGGCCCATCAAGTCTGTGCAGCTCTTTGAAAAGAGCAATGTAATGTCAATCCCACCCCCCGGCCCTTTCCCCATAACCTGCAAACCTGTCCTCCTCAAATACCCGTCCACCGCTTTTTTAAAAGTTATCAAATCGGCCTCGACCGCCCTCTCAGGCAATGTTCCAGATTCAAACAACTCGCTGCGTGAAAACATTTCTTCTCACCTCTCCCCTCGGCTTCTTTTAGAGACTATTTTGAATCTGTGACCTCGAGTCCCCGACACACCCACCAGTGGGAACAGTTTTTCCCTTTCTAACCTATCATGATTTTGAAGACCTCTATTAGGTCCTCATAACCTTCTCTGCTCCAATGAGAATAATCCTAACCTCTCTACCCTTTCCTCATCATCACGGTCCCTCATTCCTGGTCCCATCCTCATAAATCTCCTCTGCGCCCTTTCCAATGCCTTAACATCCTTCCTGTAGTGCGATGCCCAGAACTGGGCGCAGTATTCTAACTGAGGCCTAACCAGTGTTTTATATGGGTTAATCATCACCTCCTGACTCTTGTACTCTATGACAACACTAAGTTAGGGAGGGGGCAAACGGTGAGAAGGACAGGAGCCGACTGCAGGAAGACATAGACAGATGGTAAAATGGCCGACACATGGCAGATGAGTTTCAATGTGGAGAAATGCGAGGTAATGCATTTTGGTAGAAAGAATGAGGGGAGACAATATAGGCGGTAATACAATCTTAAGGGGGGTAAAAGAACAGAGAGACCTGGGGGTGCAGGTAAATAAATCCTCGAAGGTGACAGGACAGGTAGATAAAGCTGTAAAAAGGGCAAATGGGATTCTAGGATTTATAAATAGGGACATAGAGTACAAGAATCAGCAGGTGATGATTAACCCATATAAACACTGGTTAGGCCTCAGTTGCAATACTGCGGCACCGCACTATAGGAAGGATGTTAAGGCATTGGAAAGGGCCAGAGGAGATTTATAAGGATGGGACCAGGAATGAGGGACCGTGATGATGAGGAAAGGGTAGAGAGGTTAGGATTATTCTCATTGGAGCAGAGAAGGTTACGAGGACCTAATAGAGGTCTTCAAAATCATGAGGGGATTTGATGGGATAGAAAGGGAAAAACTGTTCCCACAGGTGGGTGTCGGTGACTCGAGGTCACAGATTCAAAATAGTCTCTAAGAAAAGCCGAGGGGAGGGGAGAAGAAATGTTTTCACGCAGCGAGTTGTTCGAATCTGGAAAGCATTGCCAGAAAGGGCGGTCGAGGCCGATTCGATAACAACTTTTAAAAATGTGGTGGACGGGTATTTGAGGAGGACGGGTTTGCAGGTTATGGGGAAAGGGCCGGGGAGTGGGATCGTCCGCAAGTTTGTGTCGTCCGCAAACTTGGAAATGGTACTTGCTATACCCAAGTCCAGATCATTTATGTATATTAAAAAGAGCAGTGGTCCTAATACCGATCCCTGGGGGACACCATTGTACCTCCAGTCAGAAAAGCAGCCGTTCACCACAACTCTCTGCTTTCTGTATCCCATGATGTTATTTCCTATTTCTAATCTCTGTTTGAAAGAATCAACATTTCCTGCTTCAACCGTCTCCCTCGGGAGCCACAGGTTCACTATTCACTCCTTGAAATAGTGTTTGCGAAAATTTGTTCGGAATTTACCCCCTTCAATTGCAGGCCATAGCCTCTGGTTTTTACTATTCAGGACAAGTTGAAACAGGCTGTCATGATATTGTTTGGTCCCTTTAGAATCTTAAAGACAGCAATCATGTCGCCTCTCAATCTTCTCTTTTTCAGCGTGAACATGCCAAATTTGCTCCTCATAGTCCAGTCCCTCCATTCCCTCAATTATTTTAGTTGCCCTCCTCTATCTTCTCAATTTCTCCAATATCCTTTTTGTACTGCGGCGACCAGAACTGTGCACAATCTCTAAGTAGTAGATTTATACATGATTTATGCAATGATATAATGATTTATACAGTGGCAGGATTACCCCACTATTTTGGCTGAGCTTCAGTTTATTGTTAATCAGGACCCCTAGGTCCTTTTCATTTTCCATTTGCATTATTTTCCTTCCGTTCAAATAATAGTCCCTTCCAGGATTTTTTGTCCCAAGTGAAGTTCTTTACATTTCTCCATATTGAACTTCATCTGCCACCGATCTGCCCAATTCCCAAGAATGCTCAAATCCTCCTGTAACCTATCTTGTTCAGCTTCACAATCTACCACCTTCATTAGCAGGGTGTCATCTAGAAACTTAGCCACTGTACTTGCGACTCCTAGTTCCAGATCATTTATAAAAATATTGAACAAAAGAGGTCCGTAAATACATGTATGAGGGTGTCGGTGGCCTGCGGTGTGAGACAGTGGTGGAGCTGGGCAACGTTGTGGAGGTGGGGGAAGGCAGAGCGGATCATGGCACAGATGTGGGGTAGAGGGTTAAGCAAGACCCCAAGGGTCCGGACTGGCTTAGCAAGGGGGAGTGAGCCCCA
The DNA here is from genome assembly GCF_018977255.1 of Callorhinchus milii. Taxonomy (NCBI): domain Eukaryota; kingdom Metazoa; phylum Chordata; class Chondrichthyes; order Chimaeriformes; family Callorhinchidae; genus Callorhinchus; species Callorhinchus milii. The sequence goes on along the minus strand of NW_024704761.1, from coordinate 12,545,769 downwards.
TGATGGTGATGCTGTCAGCGCCTGAGGTGAGGAGGCGCTGACGGGAGCCAATCAGGAGCCTCGGTCTTGAAGAACGTTCGCTCTCATCCAGGGCTTGTTGTCTGACGGACATTCTGTCAGGACCACAGTGGGTCCTGGAGTCAAGGGTGGAGGCAGAGAAAGTTGGGTGTCATCTGCATACATGTGGAAACTGACCCTGTGGATGATGTCACCAGGATGTCACCCAGACGAAATAGACAGCTATGAGTTCCAAGGAGAGACTGTGGAAATTTTGGAACAGAGTTGATGGACATTTAAAGAGAAATTAAATAACCATATGCAGAGGAAAGAGTATTGGGAAAGTGTGATTTAGGGGCGATGGAAGAGCGAATTGGATCTGGTAGGGGAGATGGCTTCTTTGGACAGGCAAACATTGACATTGAAGCAATGGTTCTAATAGCTTCGCACTGAGTCACAGTGTTTATGGTTCTATGTGTAACCAATGGGGCGGGGGGTGTGAATTGTGACACTCTGGCAGTAAGACCGCTCTGGTCTGTTGCAGGACCTGGGACTGCGGAGTCGGGTTCAGAATTCTATTCTGGAGCTGTACGGAGAGTGTGAGAAGCTGAACCAGATGGCAGGACAACTGTTGGAGGATGACCAGCAGCAGCAGAAGAAAATTGAGGTGAGGAGAGAGGAATGAAAGTGTGTGCAAAAGGGAGGAAGGTAATCCGGGCGAAGCTGTGCTATTATATATAATATATATATATATACCCGGGCCCGGATACAGTGATGGCAACAGTTAGTGACTGAGTGCCATGGCTCGCTGCCCAGACACGGCTCAAAGTGGAGGTGGCAGAATGGAGTCCATGTGAAAACTGGTGACGACCTGGTAGATCTGATCCACATCTCCCAGACCTAAAGGGCCATTGATCCCGGAGTCCAGTTCCCACCACCTGCTGTCCCCACCCACCCACTCAAAAGGCCTCCATGGCCCCAGCCACCCCAGGGTAACATTACAGAGATTAACACCAACTACAACTTCCCAAAGCTGGCGGTTCTTCAGTTAGGATTTAACAACAACAACTTGCATTTGCAAGTCCCTCAAGCAGGGTATGACACAAAACTAGGAGGAAGTGTCAACACAGAGGACGACATAGATAGGTTAGGTGATTGGGCAGGTAGGTGGCAGATGAAGTATAATGTAGGGAAGTGCGAAGTCATCCACCTCGGGAGCACAAATGGTAGAGCGGGTTATTTTTTAGAAGGGGAGAGATTGGAATGTGTTGGTGTCCAGAGGGACTCGGGTGTCCTTGTACAACAATCACAGAAAGTTAGTCTGCAGGTGCAGCAGCAATTAGGAAGGCGAATGGTATGTTAGCGTTCATTATGAAAGGATTAGAGTATAAGAGTAGGGAAGTCTCGCTGCAACTGAATAGGGCCCTGTGAGACCACACCTGGAATACTGTGTGCAGTTTTGGTCTCCTTATTTAAGGAAGGATGTACTTGCCTTGGAGGGGGTGCAGCGTAGATTTACTGAGTTAGTACCAGGGATGGAGGGGATGAGTTACGAGGATAGGCTGACCAATTTGGGCCTATATTCTCTAGAATATAGAAGAATTAGAGGGGATCTTATAGAAACCTATAAGATCATCAAAGGGCATGATAGAGTAGATAGTGGGAGATTGTTTCCCCGGTTGGAGAAACTAAAACCAGGGGTCACAACCTTAAAATCAGAGGCAGCCCTTTCGCACTGAGTTGAGGAAGAACTTCTTCACTCAAAGGGCAGTGAATGTATGGAACTCACTACCCCAAAGGGCTGTTGATGCTCAGTCCTTGAACATATTCAAGACAGAGACAGATAGATTTCTTATTGCAAAAGGGATTAAGGGATATGGGGATAAGGCAGGGTCAGGTTATGAGCCGGAGTTAGATTAGAAGATCAGCCATGATTGAATGGCGGGGCAGGCTCGAAGGGCCTACTCCTGCTCCTACATGTTATGTTATGTTATGGGCAGGTAGGTGGCAGTAGTGTCCCAGAGCACCTGACGACGACAACAACAACAACACGATTCCATTTATAGAGCGCCTTTCACATCGGGAGGACATCCCAAGGCGCTGGACAGTTGAGTCAGGACCCGAGCAGGGGGGAAATGGTCAGGGTGAGGGGAGGGAAGGGAGGGAGCGAGGAGGGGGGAAATGGTCAGGGTGAGGGGAGGGAAGGGAAGGAGCGAGGAAGGGGTAGAGAGTCGAGAGGGGAGCTGAAGGCTGAAGGTCAAAGAGAAAGGTCTTGAGACCGGCCTTGAAGGAGGAAAGGGAGGAAGCGGCGAAGGCACTGGGGGATAGAGTTCCAGAGCCTCAGGGCTGAGAGGCTGAAGGCCCGGCCACCGATGGTAGGGCGGTTGGGGCGGGGGATGTGGAGCAGACCGGAGCCAGAGGAACGGAGGGTACGGGCAGGTAGGTAGGGGGATAGTAGGTCGGAGAGGTAGGAGGGAGCGAGGCCATGAATGGCCTTGTAGGTGAGGATGAGGATCTTGAAATCGATCCTCTGGGGGATGGGGAGCCAGTGGAGGCGAGGGAGGGTGAGGGTGGGAGTGAGGGTGGGAGTGATGTGGGCGCGGTGTCTGGTGCGGGACAGTACACGAGCTGCAGAGTTCTGAATGACCTGCAGTGTGGAGGGAGGGCCGGGAAGGCCGGCGAGGAGAGAGTTCCCATAGTCCAGCCTTGAGGTGATAAAGGTGTGGACCAGAGTTTCAGCCGCGTGAGGGGTGAGGTAGTGCCGTAGTCTGGCGATGTTCCAGAGGTGATGGAAGGCGGTGCCAGTTGTGGCGCAGATTCATATCTGCCTGGAGAATATCTGGAGAAAGGACAGCTCAGGGTCGAACAGAACCCCGAGGTTCCTGATGGCTTTGAGAGGTGGAGAGTGCGGCCTTGGATGCTGATGGTGTCAGCGCCTGAGGTGCGGAGGCGCTGACGTGAGCCAATCAGGAGGGCCTCAGTTTTGCGCACGTTGAGCTGAAGAAAGTTGTCTCTCGTCCAGGACTCGATGTCGGACAGACAGCTGTCAGGACATCGGGGGTCGTGGAGTTGAGGGTAGAGGAGGAAAGGTAGAGTTGGGTGTCATCCGCATACATGTGGAAGTTAACCCCATGTCTGCGGATGATGTCACCATAGGGGGAGCATATAGAGGGTGAAGAGGAGGGGACCGAGGACAGAGCCTTGAGGGACACCGCACGAGACAGTGCGGGGGGTGGAGGAGAAGCCGTTTGTGGAAACAAAATGAAGACGGTCGGAGAGGTACGACCTAAACCACTCAAGGACAGGGCCTTGAAGGTTGAGGTGGGAGGACAAGCGGTGGAGGAGGATAGTGTGGTCGACGCTGTCGAATGCTGCGGATAGGACGAGGAGGCAGAGGGAGCCCTGGTCACAGATGGTCAGGATGTCATTGGTGACCTTGACCAGGGCAGTTTCTGTGCTATGGGCAGCACGGAAACCCGACTGAAGGGGTTCGAATAGTGAATGGGTGGAGAGGAAAGAGCGCAGCTGGGAGGCGACAACTCGTTCCAGGACCTTGGACAGGAAGGGGAGGTTGGAGATGGGCCGGTAGCTTGATAGCGGCGACGCATCAAGGGAGGGTTTTTTTCAAAGTGGGAGTGATAATGGCAGTTTTTAGGGGAATGGGAACAGAGCCACAGGAGAGGGACAGGTTGATGATGTCTGTGATATGTGGGGCAAGGAGGTGGAGCTGAGAGATAAGGAGTGGAGTGGGGATGGGGTCAAGGGAGCAGGTGGTGGTTTTCAGGGATAGGATGAGTTTGGTGACAGAGGGTGGGGAAACGGGTACGAAGGTGTGTAGGGGAGGATGGGTAGGAGTCGGAGTGTGGGAGGGAAGGGGTGGGTGGTGGGTGGAAGTTGGAGGGGTAGTGACCGCGGAGCGGATTCCCTTGATTTTGGATTGAAGGAAATCCAGCATCTCCTCACAGTGAAGGTTGGAGGAGATGACCTGCGCGGGGTGGCGGGGGGGACAGAGGAGTCTGGATGTGGTAGAAAACAGTAGCCTGGGGTTGTTCTTCGCCTCCAGGATTATCCTGGAGTAGAAGGACGACTTGGCCGAGGCTAGGAGCGGTAGTGGCGGAGCATGACTCCAAGCCGGAGGGGAGATGACTGTAGGCACAGATCGAATAGGAAGGTTTTCAGGTGGGATCTGAAGATTGGGAAGTAAGGAGCAAGGCGGAGGGATAGATAGAGGAAGAGAGAGTGACAGAGATTTTAATTAAAAGGCAGGAAATAATGGCCAGTGGCTGTTTGTGGGAAATGGAGCAAAGTTGGGTTGACGTAGGAAATTCTGGTTAGTGAGTTAGTGAGAACTCTTCTACTCCCAGGGTTATAATCTCCATCTCGTTACAGCTAAACCCTCTCAGTCCATCCTTCACCACAACAGATGACTTCCCGGCAGGGCGAAACCTTGGGCAAGTTTCCTTACTCCGCACAGAGCCTAATAATAATCCCTCCGAAACCAAAAACAATAATAAATTGGTCATTTTCAACCTACGATTGTTTGTGGGACATTGCTGTGCGCAATTGGCCGCCGCGTTCGCCCACAAATATACAGTCAATTCACTTTACAGTGTGTTCTGTGAAGCGCTTTGGGATGTCCTCCCGATGTGAAAAGCGCTATATCAAATGCAAGGATTATTATTATTATTGTTGTGGAGAATCACAGAAGCAAAGTCTTTGCTGTAACAAATGATGTGTTTTACATAAGCTTTAATGGCAGCAGCTGCAGCGGCACACAACTGAGCTTCAACTACAGTCCATCCCTGTCATATCCTGTCTGATCCCAGTTACGTTTCAACCTCAACAACAGTGTCCTCGTGGCCAGTTGCCCAGTAGCAGTGTGCTCCCGGTGCCAGCAAGTGTGTGCCCAGTGTCTGCGCAGTGCCAGCCAGTGAGATGCTGCGAGGGTGAGAGTGAGCCAGGGGCTGGGGTGGGGACCTGTTTCTCACACCTGTTTCTGATGTTATAGCATTTGTTCGAGACAGTGGGCCGCCTGGAGGAGAGGAAAGTGGATAGAGATGAAGGGGTGAGATTCCATTTTAGCCCCACCTCCAGAGAAGATTGGGAATATATCTGCGTGTGTGTACATGTGTGTGTGTGTATGTGTGTGTTTGCATGTGTGAATATGTATGTTTGTGTGTACATTGTATGTGTGTGTACATGTGTGTGTGTACGTGTGTGTTTGCGTATACATTATGTGTGTGTGTGTGTACACGTGTGTGGAGATGTGCCGAAGAATGTCAGTGTGAATGAGGGAATGATTGTGGGAAGGAGTGGATGTTTGTGTGGGGGGGGGCCTTGGAGGAGGAGGGACTGCGGTGGAGGAGCTGTGGGGGGGGTCTGTGGGAGGGGCAGCCGTGACTGTCTCTCTTGCCTCTAAGAGCACCGAGACCCGTGTGAGCCGGGCACAGTTTGATGCAGTGACAGATCAGATGAACAGGATGATCCAGGGACTGCTGCACAAGATCTGCTCCCAGGAGAAGGACTGGGGAAAGATTCTAGAAAAACTCTCCTCCGAGATGGAGCGCAAGGTCAGGCCGCTATTGTGCTTCACTGCGCAGCTATTGCGCTGTTGCTGCGCAGCTGCCTGGCTCATTGCATCATATTTGTGGCCACAGCTGGACCGCATTGAGCTGGATCCCCTGAAGAAACAACTGGAAAACCGCTGGAAATCCATCCACCGACAACTACAGCGGCGCGGAACGGACAGCGAGGCCGCCGCAGGCCTCAAGAGGTAAGTTATTGGCCAATGTTCAGCTCGTGCCAGCGGCACATGGCAACAACTGGTCACCGTCTTGTGTTGTTTCCTCTCCCACAGGCAGCTCATCAACCACTTCCACTGTTTGTCCTGTGACCGTCCGCTCGATCTAAAGTCTCAATGTGCCACGTAAGTAATAATAGTAATAATAATAATCCTTGCATTTGATACAAAGCCTTATCACATCTTCAAGACATCTCAAAGCGCTTTACGGGATATACTGTAAAGTGTAGTGACTGTATTTTGGTCGGCGAAACGCGGCAGTCAATTGCGCACAGCAGCGTCCTGCAGTCATGGATTGAAGTGATCAATTTATTTATTATTAGTTTTGGACGGATTATTACCCCAGAAAAGCGATCCAGCAATGGATTAACAACCAGGTTCCTATTTACTGCTGGGTAAACAGGCGTGGAAGTGTAGTAAGGAAACTTGCCGACAGTGCGGCCCGGCTGGCAATCAAACCCAGGTCCTCCTGCTTACAAGTGCTCTAACTACTGAGCTACAGACCTCCACCAGTCACTAAGTAACACACTTGGTTATGCACTAATCATTGGGAGATTCTGACTACAGAGTGAGTGACACTTCTGGCAGTGCTGCTATATGTCTGATGGTGTTGCAGTTGGATGCACAGCTCTGGGGGGGGGGGCATGTATATAAATGTTATTGATTTGGTTTCCTCAGGAGCCCCACCTCAATGCCAATCCCTGTGACCCCAGGGCAGTGTTACCGCTCACAGAGGCTGAGCGGCCCGTTTGAGATGCAATACGGCAGACACCGGCAACGCAGGTCAGTGCCCACATCATTACCTTCCCCGGTGGGACTCAGACCACAATCACCTCCCAAGCTGCCTCTGCACAGCCTTTGCCATGCCACTGCCCCCCAGCCTGAGCCTCTGCCCCCCAGCCTGAGCCTCTGCCCCCCCCCCAGCCGGAGCCTCTGCCCCCCAGCCTGAGCCTCTGCCCCCCCAGCCTGAGCCATTCACCAGCTTGGGACAAACCTGGTTCATGTTTAGTTTGCCTCAAGGTCAGAAATCACTGGTCTCCTCCAGGTGGTGACATGGATCCAGAACCAGTTGCTGTGTTTTGTGACCAAGTTACATTGCCTTCAACACAGGTCACCGAGGACAGTTGCAGCCTTAACCACTGGCTCCAGAGTGCAACCGTCTTTCCCCACAGGCAGTGGACACTCAGTTCCTCTTTATTCTTGTCACATATCTGGTTAGGCCACCCCTGTTTGTGTGAATAGTGTAAGTGTGACTGCGTTGTTGCAGCTGCATGGCTGGTTGCTCTGGTCCATGTGACAGTGAGTTGGTGTGGGTCAGTATTTGCTCAGTGAGATCAGAAACACAAATGTGGAACCTGAACATTTGACCCGAAACAGAATTATTTGTGTGTTGAGTCAGGTGTCTGACAATTGTGAAAACCCATGACCGTGCTTTTGAGTATCCAAACCAGACTGACAATTCCACATATATATGTCGCCTACAAATATAAATTAACCTGTGTCTGGAATGGAATGCGCATTCTCTCCCCGAAGGGACTCCTCCTGCTTACTTATTTAGATGCAGGTTGGCAAGAGCCAAGGCTTGGGGACCCCAGAGTGTGTGTTAGGGTAACTGCTAAAGTTTAACCTGTTAAAAACACATGATTTGCCATTGAGAGCATTGACAGCTTGGCTCAGCTCCATATCAGAGCTTTGGCTGCCAGGGTTAACATCAGCGAGGGTGAAGAATCCCTGCCCCAAGTCTGTCCGACCCATGTCCTGTCGATGAGCCAGTTCCCTCGAGGCACTTACAGAGGATAAACAGATCTTGGAATCTGAGGATATTAAGTGGTATAGAGAAAATAATAGTCTGCATTAGTGGTGAGAAATAAAAGCTGCCACGACTCAATAATCTGGCAGAGCAAATTCCAGGGACTTCATCGTTTAGCATATATTTAATGCAATGTTTTCATGTTAGCAATTGGACAGGAGACATCCAGATACGAACAGATCAACAATCAATAATGGATCGAAATATCGGCTGCATGCAGCGCCTTCACGCCAATCTGTGCAGGCAGATAGAGAGGGTGCAGAGTCACTTTAAGGGCTCGGTGAAGGCAGTCAGTCCATTTATAAGACCGTTATTGCATTTAGGCTGTCCATTAAATGCCGCTCCACCTCGCAAAATGTATGAGAGCATCATCAAATCGTGAGTATTAGGAGAAAGGCAGAAACACAGTCCAACATGGATTAGCAGCGAGAACGCGGCTACACAGGGAGAGCAATAACAGATGAGGAGAAAAGGAATAGATGGTTCAACGTATTCAGGATAGACTGTAACTGACAGTGATCTGTCTGAAACTAACCGGGAACAGCGATAATCAATTTAGTGACAGCAAACTAAACATAATAAATGCTGGTGATCAGGGGATCGGCAGGGAAACCGTCACCACAATAAGCTTTCAAGACTCGAGGGAGAAAATATGAGTGTCAGAAACTGGCTTTCAGGGCAATGAGGATGGGGGGGTTACCTGAGAGGGGGTATTGTTAGTTAGCAAATTGTCAGCTCCCCCCTCCCTTCCACTCAGGCGAGTTACTCTCTCTCTCTCTCTCTCACACCCCCTGGCAGCGAGCGCATTGCTGATCTGATGGAGAATTTCCCCCCCTCGGCGCGAAGCTGTGGGGGGAGCCACACCCTGACCTATGCCCATGGGCGGCGCTGCACACGCCAACACCAGCACCAGCTCAGCAACTCGCAGGAGGAGGAGGTCAGCACGGGGGGGCTGTGTAGGCGATGGGGGGAGGGGGGAGGTTACTGCTGTTCCCCATGGGCTGTTACAGAGAGCCCCTCACTTCCCCCAAAGCAGTGTGTGTGGGGGATGCGAGGGGCAGCGGGGGGGGGGGGGGGGGGGGGCTGTGTGGGTGGGAGGGGCTGTGTGTGGGGGGCAGGAAGGGGCAATGGGAGAGCTGTTTGTATGTGGGGGGGGGGGGTGGAAGAGCTGTGTGTATGTGTGGGGGGGGGTGGGAGGGCAGTAGGGTGGTGGGGGATGCTGTGTAGGTGAATGTGGCAATGGTGGGGTCCACGCCCCCTCCCTTAGAGATCTGATCTCCCTCAGCCCTGTGTTTGGCAGCGTGGAGATGAGGGAAGGGGTTTGACATGAACCACCCCACCCCGGGCTGTTACAAGGAGCCCCCCCCATCTCCCCCATAGCAGTTGACAGGAACCCACTGCTCTCTCTCTCCACAGTGTGATGACACCGGCAGTGAGGCATCTGGACCGCGAAATCGTCAGAACTGCAAACTGCCCTCCATCGCGGGGAAGGACGGTGAGTACCGTGATGTGGAGGGGGGGATGATATAGGTGGGGAGGCAATGGAGGGGGTGGGTGCTGGGGGGGAAGGGCGATGGAAGGGGAGAGTGCTGGGGCAGGGGCGATGGAGGCGGAGGGGGCTGGGGGGAGGGGTGATGGAGGTGCTGGGGGGAGGGGTTATGGAGGGGGAAGGGCTGGGGGTGAGGGCGATGGAGGGGAAGGGGCAGGGGGTGAGGGCACTGTGGGGGAAGGGGCAGGGGGTGAGGGCACTGTGGGGTAGGGCGATGGAGGGGAAGTGGGGAGGTCACTGCTGTTCAGTTAATTTGTTTCATATGTTCTCTAACTTTGCAGTGAACAAGGGGAGAGGGTATCGATCCCAGAAATACCCGGGTCCTCAGCCCCCGAGGAGCTCACAGAGTGGCCGTATCCCCACCATCCCACAACAAGGTAACCCCCTCACGCACACTCACCATCGCTGGGGCTAGACCCGACCCAGCCTGAGCCGCATTGTGCTCGGAGCGGGTGGGGCGCGGGCTGTGAAATTATTATAATAATCCTTGCATGTCATGTCTTTGAGCCGTCTCAATGTGCTTTCACAGTCAATTATAAAGTGAATTAATAATATATTTTTGTGGGTGAAACAACAGTGTTCCTCAGTCGTGGAACAGTCCAAACTATTTTTTTTGGACGGATTATTACCCTGGAAAGTGATCCGCCAATCGATTAACAACTGTGTTCCCACTGACTGCTGGTACCCAGAGGTGTGTGGAGGAAGGACACTTGCCCACGGTTTCTCCCTGAGCTGCTGGGAATCAAACCTGGGTCTCGCTTGCGAGGCGCGTGCGCTAACCACTCTGATCTCTTGTCTCCCTGCAGGAGTCGTGTCAAACGAGCAATGCAGTTCTTCACAGGAGCACTGTGTGGGGAGCCAGGCCCCCCCACTGCTGGCCTGTCCCCCCGACAACCCCCTCCCTGCAGGCACCGAGACCCTGGACATCCACATGGACATCGCTGCGCCTCCACCTGAAGAGCCCATTAAGACTTGAATCTTCCCAATTATTAATATAACTGGAATTGTCTTTAACGAGTCCATCCGTGTGGAAGTGCCTGTAGGTGGGGGGAGGGGTCAGCGGCCAACATAGATACACGTGTGAATGAGGGGGCAGCGGGGGGCAGCGGGGGGGCAGCAGCGGGGGGGGGGCAGCGGGGGGGGGGGGGGGGGCAGGGGGGCAGCAGCGTGGGGGGGCAGCGGGACCGGGGGGCAGCGGGGGGGGGGGGGGCCGGGGGTCCTCTGCACACAAATAAAGGATAACGTCACTGTCTCCACACTTACCTTCAGCTTATGTGACCACCCTCAGCCCCGCCTCCCGCCCACCCTCAGCCCCGCCTCCCGCCCACCCTCAGCCCCGCCTCCCGCCCACCCTCAGCCCCGCTCCCGCCCACCCTCAGCCCCGCCTCCCGCCCACCCTCAGCCCCGCCTCCCGCCCACCCTCAGCCCGCCTCCCGCCCACCCTCAGCGCCGCCTCCCGCCCACCCTCAGCCCCGCCTCCCGCCCACCCTCAGCCCCGCCTCCCGCCCACCCTCAGCCCCGCCTCCCGCCCACCCTCGGCCCCGCCTCCCGCCACCCTCGGCCCCGCCTCCCGCCACCCTCGGCCCCGCCTCCCGCCCACCCTCGGCCCGCCTCCCGCCACCCTCGCCCCGCCTCCCGCCCACCCTCGGCCCGCCTCCCGCCCACCCTCGGCCCCGCCTCCCGCCACCCTCCCCCGCCTCCCGCCCACCCGGCCCCGCCTCCCGCCCACCCTCGGCCCCGCCCCGCCCACCCTCGCCCCGCCGTCCCGCCCACCCTCGGCCCCGCCTCCCGCCCACCCTCGGCCCGCCTCCCGCCCACCCGCGCCCGCCTCCCGCCCACCCTCGGCCCCGCCTCCGCCCACCCGCAGCCCCGCCTCCCGCCCACCCTCAGCCCCGCCTCCCGCCCACCCTCAGCCCCGCCTCCCGCCCACCCTCAGCCCCGCCTCCGCGCCACCCTCAGCCCCGCCTCCCGCCACCCTCAGCCCCGCCTCCCGCCCACCCTCAGCCCCGCCCCACCTTTCGGCCCCGCCCACTTCCCGCCCACCCTCAGCCCCGCCCCCACTCATCGGCACTCACTGTATCAACAATGTGACATTTACAATATTTTATTCCACTGTTTTTCAATGTAAAATAAACGCAAATATCCGGGATTCGTGTGTGTGGTTTATTTGCACATCGCGGACACAGCAGCACCTGCTCCCCCCCCCCAAACACCCCCCAAACACCCCCCCAAACACCCCCCCAAACACCCCCCCAAACACCCCCCCCAAACACCCCCCCAACAAACACCCCCCCCAAACACCCCCCCAACACCCCCCAAACACCCCCCCCAACACCCCCCCCAACACCCCCTACACTTGTATAGCGCCTTTCAGGCATGTTCGAAGAGGAGGGTCTTGAACAATGGGAACAATTCAAAAAAAGTATTTGATACAACACAGAACAAGTACATACCGTAAAATGCAAACGCTCCAATCGTGTAGTTAAGCAACCATGGTGGACAAAACAGGTCAGAGACTGTGTCAAGCTAAAAGAAATAGTTTACTCAAATGCAAGAAAAAGTGGGAATGCAGAGAGAATGGGAGAACTACACAAGGCAACAAAGGGAGACAAAGAAAATAATAAGAGGAGCAAAATGGGAGTATGAAAAAAGCTTGCAAGTGATATTAAAAACAATACTAAAAGCGTTTATAAATATATTAAAAGAAAGAGAATGGTCAAGGGAAATGTGGATCTATTAAAGCCAGATGTGGGTGAGACTATAACAGAAAATAAGGAAATGGCTGACTTGTTATATAAATACTTCACTACCGTTTTTAACAGTAGAGGTTGAGGACAAAATACAAGCTGTACAGGGAAACCTAAAAGTAAGTCAAAGAGAAATGCTTAATAAAATTTAATATTAATAAAAAAATGTTAATGGAGAAAATAATGAGTCTCGAGACAGACAAATCTCCAGGACCTGATAGTTTCTACCCCAGGGTGTAAAAAGGAGAAAGGAGAGGAAATTGCAGATGCACTCATCATGATTTTCCAAAGCCCACTAGATTTGGGAATTGTGCCCTTAGATTGGAAAAAGGGAGGGAGGGAGAAACCAGGACTCTCAGCTTAACGTCAGCTGTAGGGAAAATACTGGAACCATCATCGGAACAGAGTCCGTGTGGAGTCCTGTAGCTCAGTGGTTAGAGCACTCGCTTTGCAAGTGAGAGACCTGAGTTCAATTCCAGGCAGAGGGCCAAACCTTGGGCAAGTTTCCTTACTCCACACAGAGCCTAATAATAATCCCTCCAAAACAAAACAATAATAAATTGGTCATTTTCAATCCACGACTGTTTGTGGGACATTGCTGTGCGCAATTGGCTGCCACGTTCGCCCACAAATATACAGTCAATTCACTTTACAGTGTGTTCTGTGAAGTGCTTTGGGACGTCCTCCCGACGTGAAAAGCGCTATATCAAATGCAAGGATTATTATTATTATTATAGAGTGAATGAACACTTGAGCTGGTATGAGCTAGTCAAAGAGAGTCAGCGAGGGTTTGTGAA
>NW_024704761.1:12506351-12533044 GCF_018977255.1 Callorhinchus milii | reverse complement strand
ATCTTGTTGTTGTTGTTGTTGATCTGCAAGTTTACCCACTAACAGTTTAGCCCAGTTTACTGTGATCAATATATTTCTCATCCCATCAAAGTTTGCCATACTTAAATTTAAAACCTTGGTTTGGGACTCTGCCTTCTCCCCCTCAAATCCAATGTCAAATTCAATCATATTTTGATCACTATTTGCAAGATGTTCCCTTACTGTCAGATTGTTAAGTAGTTCTGGCTCATTACACATCACCAAATCCAGTGGCTTGTTCCCTTGTTGATTCTAAAACTTATTATTCCAAAAAACTGTCCTGAGTACATTATGGAAATGTGTTACCTTGATTACCCGAGGTATTCTGCTTCTCCCAGTCTATGTTAAAATTAAAATCTCCCATTATAACCACATGGCTTTTGCTACATGCTTCCCTGATCTCCGTATTTATAAATTTCCCCACTACATTACAACTCTCTGGAGGTCTGTAGACTACTCCCAACAGAATCTTATCTCCTTTGCTGTTCCTTAATTCTACCCAGAGTGTTTCCACGACCTGATCACCGTTACTGAAATATTTTGTTTCCACTGCTGTAATAGTGTTTTTTATCATTATTGCTATTCCTCCTTTCCCAATGTCCCTGTCTTTCCTAAAGGTCTTATAGCCTGGAATATTTAGCTCCTAGTCCTGCCCAGATTGTAACCAGGTCCCCTTAATGGCTGCTACATCATACCCTTTAAGCTGAATTTGTATTTCTAACTCACTTGTTTTATTTCTTATGCTATTGTGCATTTTTATACATAAACTTTATTTGTGTAACTGTCCCCAACATGTCTATATGCCCTGACAATGTATCAAAACCAATGATATTGCCAAAAAAAACAAGTAAAGCCTGGACCAAAACAGGATCTGATTTGTTTTATTATAATAGCAAAAACTATTTCATGATAATAGACCATATATCGAGATATAGTGAGTATACAGAGTTGAATGGCACAACATTGGAAACTATAGTGGAAAAAAACAAGGAAATCTTTGCCCGGCATGGCATACCAAAGGCGATAATTAGTGACAATGCGCCCCAATTTTCAAACAAGGAATACAAGACATTCACAAGACAGTGGGAAATAAACCCCAAAACAACTTCACCAGGGTATCCACAAAGCAATGGTCTGGTGGAACGGGAAATACAGACTATAAAGAAAATGTGGAAGAAAACAGACAACCCAAAGGCGGATAAGCACCTGCAATTCTGGCCTCCAGAAACACACCGAGAGACAATGAGGGACATCCACCAGCACAAATACTGATGTCAAGACGGTTAAGAGATTTGGTAATACAAGAAGAGAAAAAATTGAGACCATAGGTACAACACAATAGAAATGGAGGGAAACCACAAAGTGAACCAGGAAAGAAGAAAACTTTTACAAGAGGAGAGAGAATCTGGTTCAGGAAGAAAAACCTAAAAACAGAAGGTTGGACAGAAGGAGAAATTTGGAAGATAAAAACCCAAGATCATATTGGCCTAAAAGTGATAAAGGAAAAATGTATCGAAGAACATCATGGGAAATACACCAAAGAAGGAAGAGGAAGAAAAAGAAGAGCAAAAGGAAGATCTGAGGGTGCCAGAAACATCGAGAACCACCAGGTCAGGAAGAGCAGTAAAAACAACACAGAGATTAATTGAATAAGACGGACACACAAGGAAAAAAATAAGAAACCAAAAAGGGGAAGATGTTGGATGCTGATTAATAAATACGGACCAATTGACTAGGACCAATGGAAGGAGATCAGGAGGGAGAGGAAGCAGGAAGCAGAGAGAACTGAGTAGAGAGTGTTTTAGTATGACTGTTGGATTGTGTGGATTGGTCTCCACCAAAAATAAAAGTGTTCTACACATTGTTTATTGAGAACATGATAGCGACTGTTGATGATGTTGTACTGCAGTTTCCAATATTGCCACCTGCAGGAAGCAAAGGTCTTGTGGAGGACAAGTTTGCAGGGGTGTGGGGAGAGCGCGGGGGAATGGGATTGATTTAGAAACTCTTTTCAAAGAGCCAGCACAGATATGATGTGCTGTATAATTCTATGATCTTATTAGAAACATTGTTTTTATTTGGAGCCAAGACTGAATTATGTCTTCAGGAAAAGAAAAACAACAAGAACCATATTGCAATGTAATCAATATGCCAATTACAATGTCAGCCAGGGCTCTCCGAAAAAAAATACACAGACAGATTTGTGCTTCTGAACGTGAAGATCAAGTTGCCTGCAAAGTAATATAGTAATATATAATCCTTGTATTTGATATAGCACCTTATCATGTCTTTGAGACATCTTAAAGCACTTCACAACATATACTGTAAAGTGTAGTGACTGCATATTTTGTGGGCGAAACGTGGCAGCCAAATGTGCAAAATACACCAAACAGACAGTAACCATCCAGCTCCCAGCAGAAAGAGAGGAATACCTAGCAATGCCCTCTGAATAACCTGTCTTTTATCTTTTCCATCTATCATGTTTAAAATACCTGAACTAAGCAAAATAAGGCTTGTAACATTGCTTGGTTTGTAGAACTCTTGAGCTCATGGCAAAACGTTGCTTCAGTTGCCAATTGTATGTGCATCTCAATACCAAACAGTATACACAGTGCTATAAGAAACTTTGAAGTAATATCATGTCCATAACAGTTCAAAGCTATTCACAAAGTTTCTGTAAAAAATCAGTGACTGCGTATTTGTAGGCAAATTCAGCAGCCAATTTGTAGTGAGAAATATCCCCACAAGCAGCTATGAACTTAATGACCATTTTATCTGAAGATTGTTGATCACGACACGGGGAGAAACTCTCTTTCAATCAGCGTCTTAGGATCTTTAATGTCCATCTGTGGCGGTGGTGACGTCATGACCAGGGGAGGTCTGCCCCTTTAAATAGGTTCTGTAAGGGTTAGCAAGCAGTCTAGATGAGATTACAACAATGTATAGATCAGGGTTTAGCACATTTGGGGTTTTACTAATGAGGTGTTGTTCTGAGAGTTGTTATAGATGTGTTGGATTGTAGTGTTTGCTCCCGTTGTGTGTCTTGAATTTTTGTGTTCTTTATATGCAAGGAGGCCTAGGGTTGCTTGGTTATAATAAAGAAGGGGCAAGAGCCAGCATTGTAAGTGTTATAACTCAGACTTAATTTCATGCTTTAGGGTATCGTGAAATATACACTTGTGCATTTAAGTTAGTTAGTTGATATAACCGGGTGACTGGTTTGGTCCTCCTGACTCGAGAAGCCCTGACTCTAATCATTGAAGCGTTGGGTAACAACTACCAAGCTCTGTGACACACCTAAACAGGCAGGTGGGACCTCAGTTTGAATATCTCATCAGAGAGATAGCACCTCGTACAATGCAGCACTCCTCCCAACACTCTGGAGTGTCAACATGCAGTTGTGAAACTTTCAGTCTGGTTTAGATACATGGTGATAGTCTACATGTGTCAATGATACACGTGGGAACCCCAGAGACGGATTGTTGGAATTGAATGCATTCTCTCTCTCTCCCTGAAGGGGCACATCCTACTTATCCAATTCCAGGAAGTATTAGGCACAGGTTGGCAAAAGCCAAGGCTTGGGGAGCCCAGAGTGTGTGTTGGGGTAACTGTTAGAGTCTAAACAGCTAAAACCACACAGCTTGCCATTGAGAGCACTGTCTGGCTAGCTTTCCTGTTAGGGCTTTGGCCTCAGGGTTAACAGGAGCTGAGGGGGAGGATTCCCTGCCTCCAGTGACTGGTCGCCCTTCCAGGTCTTGCCAATGAGCCTGGCCGGGCTGTGCTATCATCAGCAGTGCTCTCGAATACTGCGGATCTGCCTAGCCCAGGAACCAAACTAGAGATTGGCACAGAAGGCTGGCTCGATTCTGACATTCCATTGCCAAACATGTCACCTAGGAGCCAGTTCAGCTCCAAGGAAACCCTGCTTACCTCTCCTCTAAGGAGGATAGTCACCACAATAGTCTGTGGTGTGTGTAGATATATGTGTGTGTGTGTGTCTGCGTTTGATTTTTAAAGCTTTATTTTGCTTGCCTTTTCTCTTTAGCTCTCACTAATCTTCTAGTATATGTAAGATGGATTTATCAGTAATTGATTCAACGACTGCCAGGATTTAGTGAGATTTACAATGAGTAAACCATTACGTCACAGTAGCTTCTCACACTGAGGGGTGACCTCTGTGACCCAAATATTCATATGAAATTTAGGAAGAAAATTGTCAGCATACTGAGAGTCAGGAGGGGGGGAAAGTGCAGCACCTGGCGAGAGCTTGTTTTTGTTTCTTATAATGTCAAAGTGTGGAAGTAAGGAGCAGAGAAGTGGCCACTCTCTCTTTTGTGCTCTCTCACTTGATTGCATTCCCTTTCCCTCACTTTTTCCTTCTCTCACTGTCTCACACTCTCACTCGTCCTTTCTCATCCTATCTTGCTGTCTCACTCTCTCTTGCTCAGATCCATTTTGTGTTTGCAATCTGACCCTTGTACTCTCCATTGTTATATAGAAGACGTAGGATTGGTGTGGATAGCCCTACTGAGAGCCGAGATTTACAAAACAACGAATGAGAGGAATGAAAGCGGAAACATGAGAGTGTGGGAGCGAATCCTTTAATGCCACCCGATATTTTACTGTTTATGTACCACGGTCTGGGAAATAAACTGCACATAAGTTCGCTTCCCAGGCACACAGAGAGAAGTGGTGATGTTCATCCTGTTTAACGTCACGCCACCATCGAGCCTACAATCCCAGGAGTTGACACCTGCTCAGGCTACATGTTGCACTTCTCCTAAGCCCGGTGTCTTCTAACAGGAAGCAGCAATGAACTGAGCCTCAGTCTGTGCAGAAAAAAAACAGCGGTGATTGAGCCTGGGCTACGCTGACGATCCATACAGATAGCTCTATGGGGTTAAGCGCAGTATTAGTGGGTAGCACCTCAACAGCTGCTGCTGTCAGCAACTTGCAAGTTGTCCCGTCTTCCCTTACCCTGCCTGGCGCCTGCTACACAGTCAGATTGCACTTTAAAATCAATGAACTTTACAGCACATTAGGCCATCCCAGAATACCTGTTAATGACTCTCTAAACACTCCACATTTAGTCCCAATGCCCTGCCCTATCTCCATATCCTTTTTCAAATATTTGTCGAATTTGCTTTTAAAAGCTAGTATCCATTCTGCTTCCGCCACATTCGGGTTGTGTTAAGAGTGTCACAGTCACACCTCTGGCGTGCTCACTTTCCTGCTTTTGGAACCGTAGAAACCTAGGACACAGTAGGAGGCCATTTAATCAATTCTATTTGTGTTAGCGTTTGATCTTCTAATGATTCCCAATTCCCTGTTCTTTCCCCCAGTCCTTCTAATATCCCCCATACCCACATCCCAATCCAAATCTCTTTTGAGGCTAAATTGTTCTTCTACAATAATTATGGAGGCAATATTCCAATGTTATAAGATAACCATGAATTGAGCAGGTGTCGTATCGAGAAACGTTTGTTATATTAAGGAATTTATCCACGTGCAACCAGAGATGACTCCCAGTGACTGAGGGAAAACAAACATTTCTGGCATAATTTATGTTAATCAATGTATTAGCTGGAAGTGTGTGTGAGGAGATACAGGCTTAGAGCTATCATTCCTCACATTTACTGCCTGGGTTCACAAGTGAATCCTTGGGCTAATGTACCAAAAAGAACCCCTAGAACCACCTCCTGTACAAGGAAACAGGACTAAACCACCTTCAGATCAGGAGAGAAAATTGTCCAAAAAAAAACTCAAGTCATCATTACATTTGCCAGAGCTAACTCACCTGTTCACTAACTTTGTATAATTGAGCACTGCATATCTACGAGGATAATCTGAAAAGCAAAAGCCCACTTTAGGTCACAGTCAGGCAAATCACACTAAGAGTTAATATGTGCATCAGAAATGTATTAACAGTTAAAGTGTGTAACAGCAACAACAAATGACATATGTATAGCACCTTTCATGTTGGAGGATGTAACAGCATGTGGAGCAATAGCAAATGCGTCATCACATGTAATATCAGAGTTTATGTGCATGAACTAATCACTAACTGTGCCCTTTGTGAATCAGAAGCTCGTGAAATCAAGCCTAATCAAGATTTTAAGATGAAGATCAAGATTTCACCAATCTAGGCTGGCGCACACTGGGGGAGGTGCCGGCCTCCAGATGAAACATTAA
The DNA here is from genome assembly GCF_018977255.1 of Callorhinchus milii. NCBI lineage: Eukaryota > Metazoa > Chordata > Chondrichthyes > Chimaeriformes > Callorhinchidae > Callorhinchus > Callorhinchus milii. Next base: position 12,526,834 of record NW_024704761.1, on the reverse strand, counting down.
ACCCGGGCCCTGTCTGCCCCATGGGATTATTGGAAAAGAATGTTTCTCCCAGCAATGCCCCAGATAACATTGGTCTTTCACTTCATGACTGTTAATGGGACATTGCTGAGTGCAAATTCGCTACCACGTTTGCCTACAAATACAGTCACTACACTTTACAGTAAAAACCTGTGATGCACTTTGTAGTCTCAACTACATGATAAGGCATTATATCAAATGGAAGGATTATTTTTATTTAAGACCTCCACACTGCTCTGCATCAAACAGCTTGCCTTTCTGATTACAACAAATGATTGAACACAATAAACCTCTTTTAGGGACAGGAAAAATCAGCCATGATACTGAACATTGCCCAGGCCCTGTCCGACTGGACAGGATCAGGGTTCAGCTGTGATGCTCTCATACTGGAATACTCTGTGGACACTCAGTAACAAGGTTGATTAATGGTCACTTTGGCAAAGTACAGGGGGTACCTACGATTCTATACCCCGTGCAAGCAAAAAGGAGTCAAATGCTTTTAGGAGAAAAGTGATGACAAGGTTAAACCAGCCTCAGCTACACATCAGTGTGGGGTGAAGGTATGAAGTGAGACTACGATGCAAGTGTCCATGTTGAGGCTGTCACGTTTACCTTAGCTTCTCTCCAAAGTCCAGCCCTTAAGGAGTTCATTGTGACAGAAAATAAATTACCTCTTTGATCCCCTGCAAAACAAAGTGTAAATTGAAAGTAAAACATCAAATTATAGCATCAAATTCAGGCGGCCTGATAATAGGGTAAAAAGGAACCTGTCACAGAACTCTCTCTTCCCCACATGGGACCAGGGAGAGCACGGGTGCGTGTTTCAGATTTTATTGGATTTAACTCAAATTTGGGATCTTTTAATGGAAAGAGTTAATTATTGGGCTTACAGTTTCATTCAAAAAATACTGTCCAAGAAAAAACAGAGCAACTTATTAACTCTGGGAAGATGCTACACCGTAAAGTCCATATTAAATGAACTGTTTGTGTGTGCGTCTGTGTGTGTGTGTGTGTATCTGGATATCTCAGCAATTCAACATTTTATATATTCTCTACATTAATCTGCACAAACTGATGACAGCTGTAACATTTCATATACTACACATCCAACTCTGAAGTTTTAGATTGACAAGACATAATAAGGAACCAATTTCACAGTTTCCATCTACAAGAATATTTTAAATAAATATCAAAACTTGTAGCTCTGCTATCTATATCTTTATTTTATGAAATGCAAACATAATCAAATTAAGAAATTTCAGAATGAAGATGTCACCAAGTCATGCCCACATGACATTTTGCCCTTTGTGCATTATAATGTTAGCTGGACACAATGATAGAAGAATGTTTACAATTACTCGCTAGATGGCATGTAGGATTTTTTTGAGTTCATATAACTAATATTTTCCTGTCCAATATCTATTATACGAATGATAATCTGAATAAATTAAGCTGTGGCAAGTTGTGTGTTTAATAAATTGAGATTGTTTAGTTGTTAGTTGGACAAGAAAATGTTAGTTACGTGAACTGAAAAAAATCCTAGAAAATAATATCTCAGGATACATTATATAGTTTAGCGACTGCCAGGATGGTGGAAGGCAAACTAGATCGACCTCAGCCTGTTTTCGCCAGCAAATTCTTCTGTTTTTATGTTCTTATGTTACCAGGATGTTGGCAAATAGGATATTTGAGATGTTTCTCTAGTTTGATGCTGATATTCATGGTGATCTGTAAGTTTATCAGCAGGAGATGGAGTTGGCAAATTGAATTCCCAGCTTTAACTATGCTGGCCAAGAAAAATCTGTGTGTGGGGGGGGTCTAGGGTTTCCGTTGTGGAGGGGTGGGTAAGGTGCCTGCTGTGGGAGAGGTAAGGTGCCCGCTGTGGGATGCGGGGCAGGGGGGTAAGATGCCTGCTGTGGGGGGTTTACATCAGTGAGACATCACAAAGAGCTTCACAGAATATACTGTAAAGTGTAGTGACTGTATATAGTGTGGGTGAAACACGCAATTCCCAATTGCGCACAGTGATGTTCCACAAACAGTTGTGGATTGAGTGACCAATTTTATTTAAGGGATTATTACCCAGGAAAAGTGATCCGCCAGTCGACTAACAATTGGGTTCTTACTAACTGCTCAGTAAACAGAGGCGTATGTAGTAAGGAAACTTGCCCATGGCTTCCCCAAGCCTAGGAATCAAACCCAGGTCTCTCACTTGCGAGGCGAGTGTCTCACCCCTGAGCTACAGGACTACACAAGCCAAAGCACAAGTCCATTACCTTCCTGGTGACACGGCAGGGGTCTGCTTCTGCACATCGCCCATCGAGGCGCCATTAACTTGTTCTGAGAACCTGTTAGAGAATCAGTCTTCAGAATCTTGTCTCACAAAAACATGCAGCCACACCCCCTCACACACTTTCCCCCCACACCATACTCCACCCCCACACTCTCCCCCCACACCATACTCCAACCAACCCCCCCACACTCTCCCCACACACCATACTCCCCCCCACACTCTCCCCCCACACCATACTCGCCCCCCCCCCCCCCACTCCCACCCCCACCACCCCCAGTTCATCCACAGAACACAGACAGGCCATCAAATTGAATGGTGGGCAGACAGACAGACAGACTGACTGACAACAACAACAACAAAATGACATTTATAAAGCGCCTTTCACGTCGGGAGGACGTCCCAAAACGCTAAACAGTCAGGTGTCGGGGTCCGAGCATGGGGGAGGGAAGTAGGGGGGAGGGGGGAGGGAAGGCAGAGAGGTGGGACGGAGACCAAAGGCACGGTCGAAGAGAAGATGGGGTGACTTACGTTGGTTGAACCTTGTTGCAGAATCTACGCCGCAGGATAATTGCCAGAGTGCTGATGACCATGATAGTGGTGCACATGATGCCACCCCATTACCAACCAAATCACAACTAAAATTTGCAACTCATAGCAGCAGCTACAAAGCCAACGATTGCCTGACCCTCCAGCGACCAGCGGCACCAGGGAAAGCACAGGCTTATTTTTGTCAAGCTTAGCGATCCAATAAGACCGATTAAGATAAGATGTAATGAAGGACAGAGGGTTATACATCTGCCAAGGCCCTGAGTCAATAATTATTACACAACAGGGAAGAAATGAGTGGAGGATACAGAGATTGGGGATGGTGCAGTGTTAATTCACCTCCAAGGTACAAATTTCAAACAGAAACTTTATAATAATAATAATAATAATAATCCTTTTACGTCTTCTCGACGTCTCAAAGTGCTTCACAGAATATGCTGTGAGGTGAATTGACTATGTTTGTGGGCAAAACGCAGCAGCCAATTGCGCACAACAGGGTCTGTCCCACAAACAGTCGTGGATTGAAAATGACCAATTTATTATTGTTTTGTTATAGAAATCAGATTGACACAAAGGGTTACAAAGCATCGGTTTAAAGATGGGATTCAGAATAATCTGTGGGATCTAATGAGTTACCAGAGAACTGACAACTCGGCTAAGTTAGCTGAGACCTCTGAGATTTTGTGTGAAACAGAACTGCTTTTACGTCTGTGCTGTTTGGCTGGAATTTTTACAGAGACGTCTCCCCGCCTGCCCCACAGCACACAGGGTCTCAACAATCTCATCACTTTACAGTATATTCGGTGAAGCGCTTTGGGACATCTCGAAAACGTGAAAAGCGCTATATCAAATGCGAAGATTATTATTATTATTATTATTATTATTATTATTATCACAGAAAAGGTCTCAAAATGCTTCATTGGTAATTACCATTAAATGTCCTCGCTCTATTTGCAGCCAAAGGTGGCAGCCGTTTGCATAGTAAGATGTCATAAACAGCCATGGAATCATAGAATTATACAGCACGGAACGAGGCCATTCGGCCCATCGTGTCTCTCGGCTCTTTGAAAAGAGCTTCCCATTCATCCCCACTCCCCCGCTCTCTCCCCATAGCCCTGATCAACCTACTCCGCACTCTCCCCATAGCACTGATCAACCCCACTCCCACCTCTCTCTCCCCATAGCCCTGATCAACCCCACTCCCCCCGCGCTCTCCCCGTAGCCCAAATCAAACCCACTCCACCGCTCTCTCCCCATGGCCCTGATCAACCCCACTCCCATTCTCTCTACCCATAGCCCTAATCAACCTGACTCACCCGCTCTCTCGCCATAGCCCTGATCAACACCACTCCCATTCTCTCTCCCCATAGCCCTGATCAACCCCACTCCCCCCGCTCTCTCCTAATAGCCATAATTAAACCCACTCTCCCGCTCTCTCCCCATAACACTGATCAACACCACTCCCCGCGCTCTCCCCATAGCCATGACCAAGCACACTCCCCCCGCTCTCTCCCCATAGCCCTGATCAACAACACTCCCCCCACACTCTCCCCATTGCCCTGACCCACACCACTCCCCGGTTTCTCCCCATAACCCTTATCAACCTGACTCCCCCGCTCTATCCCCTTAGCCCTGATCAATCGCACTCCCCGCGCTCGCTCCCCATAGCCCTGATCAACCCCACTCCCACGCACTCTCCCCATAAACCTGATCAACCCCACTCCCCCGCTCTCTCCCCATAGCCCGAATCAACCCCACTCACATTCTCTCACCATAGCCCTGATCAAACCCACTCCCACGCTCTCTCCCCATAGCCCTGATCAATCCCACTCCCACGCGCGCTCCCCATAGCCCTGATCAACCCCACTCCCCCACTCTCTACCCATAGCCGTGATCAACCCCACAGCCCCCCTCTCTCCCCATAGCCCTGATCAACCCTACACCCCCGCTCTCTCCCCATAGCCCTGACCAATCCCACTCCCCCGCTCCCTCCCCATAGCCCTGATCAACCTACTCCGCGCTCTCCCCATATCCCTGATCAAACCCACTCCCCCGCTCTCTCCCCATAGCCGTGATCAACCGCACTCCTGGCTCTCTCCCCATAGCCCTGATCAACCCCACAGCCCCCCTCTCTCCCCATAGCCCTGATCAACCCTACACGCCCGCTCTCTCCCCATAGCCCTGATCAACCGCACTCCCCTCACTGTCTCCCCATAGACCGAATCAACCCCATTCCCCTACTCTCTCCCCATAGCCCTGATCAACCCCAATCCCCCGCTCTCTCCCCATAGCCCTGATCAACCCCACTCCCCTACTCTCTCCCCATAGCCCTGATCAACCCCACTCCCCCACTCTCTCCCCAAAGCCCTGATCAACCCCACTCACCCCATTCTCTCCCCATAGACCGAATCAACCCCACGCCCCCGCTCTCTCCCCAGAGCCCTGATCAATCCCACTCCCCCGTTCTCTCCCCATAGCCCTGATCAACCTACTCCGCGCTCTCCCCATAGCCCTGATCAACCCCACTCCCCCGCTCTCTCTCCATAGCCCCGATCAACCCCAGTCCCCCGCTCTCTCCCCATAGCCCTGATCAACCCCAGTACCAACTCTCTCTCCCCATAGCCCTGATCAACCCCAGTCCCACCTCTCTCTCCCCATAGCCCTGATCAACCCCACTCGCACCTCTCTCTCTCCATAGCCCTGATCAACCCCACTCCCCTGCGCTCTCCCCATAGCCCTGATCAACCCCTCTCCCCACTCTCTCCCCATAGCCTGAATCAACCCCACTCCCCCGCTCTCTCTCCAAAGCCCTGATCAACCCCACTCACACCATTCTCTCCCCATAGACCGAATCAACCCCACGCCACCGCTCTCGCCCCATAGCCCTGATCAACCCCACTTCTCCGCTCTCTCCCCAAAGCCCTGATCAACCCCACTCCCCCGTTCTCTCCCCATAGCCCTGACCAAGCGCACTCCCCCCGCTCTCTCCCCATAGCCCGAATCAACCCCACTCCCCCGCGCTCTCCCCATAGCCCTGATCAACACCACTCCCCGGCTCTCTCCTCATAGCCCGAATCAACCCCACTCACCCGCTCGCTCCCCATAGCCCTAATTAACCCCACACCCCTGCGCTTTCCCCATAGCCCTGATCAACACCACTCCCCGGTTTCTCACCATAGCCCTAATCAACCCAACTCCCCCGCTCTCTCCCCATAAACCTGATCAACCCCACTCCCCCGCTCTCTCCCCATAAACCTGATCAACCCCACACACCCACTTTCTCCCCATAGCCCTGATCAACCCCACTCCCCCGCTCTCTCCCCATAGCCCGAATCAACCCCACTCACACGTTCTCTCCCCATAGCCCTGATCAAGCGCACTCCCCCCGCTCCCTCCCCATAGCCCTAATTAACCCCACTCCCCCGCGCTCTCCCCATAGCCCTAATTAACCCCACACCCCCGCGCTCTCCCCATAGCCCTGATCAACACCACTCCCCTGCTCTCTCCCCATAACCCTGATCAACCCCTCTCCCCCGTTGTCTCCCCATAGCCCTGATCAACCCCACACCCCCGCTCTCTCCCCATAGCGCTGATCAACCCGACTCCTCCGCTTTATCCCCATAGCCCTGATCAATCCCACTCACACGCGCTCTCCCCATAGCCCTGATAAACCCCACTCCCCCCACTCTCTCTCCATTGCCCTGATCAACCCCATTCCCCCGCTCTCTCCCCATAGCCCTGTTCAAACCCCACTCCCCGCGCTCTCTCCCCATAGCCCTGATCAACCCCACTCCACCAGCCTTTCAGACAATGCATTCCAGATCCCAACAACTCACTGTGAAACCATTTCTCCTCCCCTCGCCTCTGTTTCTTTTAACAACTATTTTAAATCGGTGTCCTCTGGTTACTGACCCACCCTCCAGTGGGAATGGTTTCTCCTTGTTCCCCCTATCGAATCCCCTCATCATTTTGAAAACTTCTGTTAAGTCTCCTCTTAACCTTCTCTGCTCCCAGGAGAATAATCCTCGCTTCTCTCGCCTCCCTGATAACTGAGGTCCCTCATTCCTGGTACCATCCTGGTCAATCTCCATTGCACCCTCTCCAATGCCTTGAGATCCTTCATAAAGTGTGGGGTCCAGAACTGAGCACAGTCTCTCGCTGAGGTCTAACCAGTGTTTTATCTAAAGGTTCATCATAACCTCCTGATTTGTGTATTCTATGCCCTATTTATAAAGCCCTGTGTCCCGGATGCTTTTTTAACAGCTCTATCTGCCTGTCCGGCCACCTTCAAACATTTACTATATGACCCCCAGGTCTCTCTGTCCCTTCACCCCCTGTAAGATTGTCCCATCAGCGTATATTGCCTCTCCTCATTCTTCCTCTCAAAATGCATCACTTTGCATTTCTCCACATTAAACTTCATCTGCCGCGTGTCGGCCCACGTTACCAGTCTGACTGTGTCCTCTTACAGTCTATTACTGTCCTCCTCACTGTTTACTAGTTTTCCTAACTTAGTGTCATCTGCAAACTTGGAAATTGTCCTCCCTATACCCAAGTCCAGGTCATTTATATAGATCACAAACAACAGTGGTCCCAATACCGACCCCGGGGGGACACCACCGCACTTCCCTCCAGTTAGAAAAACAACTGTTCACCACTCTCTGCTTTCTGCCTCCCTGACAGTTCTGTATCCGCTGCTACTGTCCCTTTAATACCGGGGGCTTCCATTTTGCTACAAGTCTCTTATGTGGCACTTTATCAAACGCTTTTGAAAATCCATATAAACTACATCAATGCACGACCTTCACCCACCCTCTCCGTTACTTCATCAAAAAACTATCAGGTTTGTTAGACACAATTTGCCTTTAACAAATCCATGTTGTCTGTCCTTTATTAACCCATATTTTTCTAAGTGAAAATTAATTTTGCCCCGGATTATAATCTTCAGAAGTTTCCCCGTTACTGACGTTAGGCTGACTGGCCTGTAGCTCCCGGGTTTATCCTTCTGCCCCTTTTTGTACAGGGGAGCAACGTTTGCAACCCTCCAGTCCTCTGGCACCAACCCCGGTGTCCAAGGAGGATTGAAAGATTGTGGTCAGAGTCTCCGTTATTTCCACCCTTAATTCCCTCAGTAACCTAGGATGCATCCCGGACCGGGTGACTTACCTACCTTGAGCACCGTCAACCTTTTTAGTGCCTCCTCTAAGTTTATTCTTATCTTATCCAGTTTCTCTACCCTCTTCTCCGATACTGTGGCATTGGCTGCATCCTCTTCTTTTGTGAAGACAGATGCAAAGTACTGCATCAGTACGTCAGCCGTGCCCTCTGCCTCCACAAGAAGATTTCCTCATTGGTCCCTACTTGGTCCCACCCTACCTTTGACTAACCTTTTATTCTTTATATGCTTATAAAATACCTTAGGGTTCCCTTTTATGTTACCCACTAATCTTTTTGCCCCTCTTATTTCCTTTTACAGTTCTCCTTTGTACTTTCTATATTCTGTTTGATTATCTTCTGCATTTTGGACCTGACATTTGTCATAAACCTCCTTTTTCTGTTTTATTTTAATCCCAATTTCCTTATTCACCCAGAGAGGTTTGGATGCCCTCCTTTCCCCTTTGTGGGAATGTATTTATTCTGTCCCCGAACTATCTCCTCCTTGAAGGCTTCCCATCGCTCACTCGCTGTTTTATCTGCCAATCTTTCTTTCCAGTCCACCTTGGCTAGGTCCCTCATTGAACTCATTGAAATTAGCCTTTTCCAGTTGAGTATCTTTACCTTTGTCCCTTTCCATTAGTACTGTAAAGCTAATGATGTTGTGATCACTGTTGTCCAGATGCTCTCCTTCTGAAACCTGCCCCACTTCATTCCCCAGAACTAGATCCAGCTCTGCTTCCTTCCTGGTGGGGCTGGAAACAAACTGATCCAGAAAGTTATCCTGCACACAATTCAGGAATCCTTCCCCCTCCTTGCCCTCTACACTGTTATTTCGCCAGTCTATGTTAGAATAATTAGAGTCCTCCATTATCACTACTCTGTTGGTTTTGCATCTTTCTGAAATCGCTTGCAGATTTGCTCATCTATCTCCTTCCCACTATTTGGTGATCTATAGTACACACCGAACAGAGTAACAGCTTATTTTTTGCTCCTTAACTCTAACCAAATAGATTCTGTTTGTGGGGCCTCTAACACAGCATCCCTTTCCAGTGTCTTTAACCAATATTGCCACCACCCCCCGACCTACTTGTTTCCTTCCCTATCCCTCCTGAAAAAATTGTAGCCAGGAATATTCAGCTCCCATTCCTGCCCTTGTTTGAGCCAGGTCTCTGTTATTGCCATAACCCCATGTGGCAACTTGAGCCGCAGCTCACCAATCATATTTGTCATACTCTGGGCATTTACCCACATGCACTCCAAGACTGACTGAGTCTGTTCTGCATTTCTCCCCTGAATGACCGGTTAATCTGCAGGATTGTTGACCAGGAGGATTTCACAATGAAACAGCAGCAGTTAACAATGTTTCTATGGTAAGTAAAATTGTGTGTTATATTTATGATTTTTGCTAAAAGTGTCTTAATCTGAAGCACAGTATTCCACTCTACTATTGCTTTGAAGGTGAGATGTTCTGTGTATACAAGTACAAATTCCTGTTTCGATTGTTGTACAAAACATTATAGATTATATTCATTTCACATTGTAATTGCCTCTCCTGTAGTTCGTGTTACACTTAATGCCAGTATTAGGCTTAATGTAGAAAAAACAAAAGGCGTTTTGCAAGTATCAATGTTCCATTCCAAGAATAGCAATGTTTATACAACTCGGTTAGTGACCTCCCAGGAGATATAAATGTTTAGAGTAATGTGCGACTTAGCCACTGGGGAACTGGTTTCTCTGATGTTTCTTTGTGATGGAAGGTCTTGGGAGCTGTTGGTGTGATTCTGTGGAGGAGCAGCAACAGCCTCTCACCCACTGTCTGCACCTACACCCCTACCCTCGACTACACACATCCTGGCTCGACTCACACCCACTGCCTGTCCTCCTGATGTGAAAGGTGCTATACAAGTGTAATCTGTTGTTGTACTTGCCCACTCTACTTAATTTTCACATACACCTCAGGTGCACGTTGTTGTGATGAATCTGTTGGGAGCTGTTGGTGTGAACAGCTGTTGGTCTGGATTCACACACCTTATCTGTACACACTTTTGTTTGCCCATCCGAGTGTCTGACACACACATGCGGAAACCCATCATCTGCTTAAGAGTCACCAAACCCAAAATTCCCCAAATCTCACCTACACATGGAAATCCCAGAGATAGATTGTTGGAATGGGGAGATAGATTGCTCCCTGGGGGGATGCCCCCTGTTTACCTAATTTCAGAAAGTTTTCGGCGCAGGTTGGCAAGAGCCAAGCCTTGGGGGGGAATGCAGAGTGTGCGTTGGGGTAACTGCTGGAGTCTAACCAGCTAAAACCACATAACTTGCTATTGATCTTGCTGTCTGGCAAGTTTTCCAGCTCGATTCGCCCTACCCATTAGGGCTTTGGCTGCAGGTTAATAGGAGCTGAGGGGGAGGATTCTCTGCCCCCAGTGCCATCAGCAGTGAGTGCCCTGGAATACTGCAGACCCACCGGCTCAGGAACCCGACTGGAGACCAGCACAGAGGGCCGACTCCATCCGGGTACTCTGTGGCGAGGATGTCACCTCGGGGCCCACTCAGCTCGAAGAAGACCTGCTGGGAGGTACAGGCCTTAGGACACACACCCACAGACTGTAGTCACACACACCACTGTAAACACACACCCACAGACTGTAGTCACACACACAACACACACAGACTGTAGTCACCCACACACACAGACTGTACACACACACACACAGACTGTAGTCACGCACACACACAGACTGTACACACACACACACACACACAGACTGTAGTCACACACAACACACACAGACTGTAGTCACACACACACACTGTACACACACACACAGACTGTAGTCACACACACAACACACACAGACTGTAGTCACCCACACACACAGACTGTACACACACACACACAGACTGTAGTCACACACAACACACACAGACTGTAGTCACACACACACACTGTACACACACACACAGACTGTAGTCACACACACAACACACACAGACTGTAGTCACACACACACACACTGTACACACACACACACACACACAGGCTGTACGCACACACACACAGACTGTAGTCACGCACACACACAGACTGTACACACACACACACACACAGACTGTAGTCACACACAACACACACAGACTGTAGTCACGCACACACACAGACTGTACACACACACACACACACACACTGTACACACACACACACACACACAGACTGTACACACACACACACAGACTGTAGTCACGCACACACACAGACTGTACACACACACACACACACACAGACTGTAGTCACACACAACACACACAGACTGTAGTCACACACACACACTGTACACACACACACAGACTGTAGTCACACACACAACACACACAGACTGTAGTCACACACACACACACTGTACGCACACACACACACACACACACACAGACTGTACACACACACACACTGCTCCCTCCTCTCCTCTGGATTAAGCTCCGGGAGCGCCTCCGCGCGGGGAGCAAGTGATCAGCTCCCTTCACCGGGAGGGTGGGCCCGGACCCCCGGTCCCCCCGGACCCCCCCGGTCCCCCCGGTCCCCCCCCCGGACCCCCCCGGACCCCCGGTCCTGGTCCCGGTTATCTGACGGAGGTGGAGATGGAGGAAGCCGCGGGGCGGAGTGAGCAGCGGCGCCCGGACCCGGGACAGTATCTCTCCGACACGGACCGCGACATCATCCGACAAACCTGGAGCCGCGTCTTCAGCTGCTGTGAGGATGTGGGAGTCCGAGTCCTCATCAGGTACAGGCGGCCCGGGGGCCGGACAGGCGGCCCGGGGGCCGGACAGGCGGCCCGGGGGCCGGACAGTCGGCCCAGGAGCCGCCAATGGCGGGGAGGGAGCGGCTCCAGGCGGCTCGGACTGAGGTGGGGATGAGAGGGAGGGTTTGGGTCCAGAGACATGTAAACAGCCACAGGGACCGATAGTATAACATCATCCTCTACCTGGAGCAGCCAGAGAGGGACAGTGAGTGTGACAGTGAGTGTGACAAGCAGTGTGACAGTGAGTGTGACAAGCAGTGTGACAGTGAGTGTGACAAGCAGTGTGACAAGCAGTGTGACAGTGAGTGTGACAGTGAGTGTGTCAGTGAGTGTGACAGGCTGTGTGACAGTGAGTGTGACAGGCAGTGTGACAGGCAGTGTGACAGTGAGTTTGACAGTGAGTGTGACAGTGAGTGTGTCAGTGAGTGTGACAGTGAGTGTGACAGGCTGTGTGACAGTGAGTGTGTCAGTGAGTGACAGGCAGTGTGACATGCAGCATGACACTGAGTGTGACAGGCAGTGTGACAGTGAGTGTGACAGGCAGCATGACACTGAGTGTGACAGGCAGTGTGACAGTGAGTGTGACAGGCAGTGTGACAGGCAGTGTGACATGCAGCATGACACTGAGTGTGACAGGCTGTGAGTGTGACAGTGAGTGTGACAGTGAGTGTGACAGGCTGTGAGTGTGACAGTGAGTTTGACAGTGAGTGTGACAGGCAGTGTGACAGTGAGTGTGACAGTGAGTGTGACAGTGAGTGTGACAGGCAGTGTGTCAGTGAGTGTGTCAGTGAGTGTGACAGGCAGTGTGACTGCAGCGAGACAGTGAGTATGACAGTGAGTGTGACAGGCAGTGTGTCAGTGAGTGTGATAGGCAGTGTGACAGTGAGTTTGACAGTGAGTGTGACAGGCAGCGTGACACTGAGTGTGACAGGTAGTGTGGCAGCGAGTGAGGATAATATTGATTGTAAATGGAGCTCCAGCCCGCAGTCCCTCCGTCTTGCCCCCTCCCTGTGGAGCTCCAGCCCGCAGTCCCTCCGTCTTGCCCCCTCCCTGTGGAGCTCCAGCCCGCAGTCCCTCCGTCTTGCCCCTCCCTATGGAGCTCCAGCCCGCAGTCCCTCCGTCTTGCCCCCTCCCTGTGGAGCTCCAGCCCGCAGTCCCTCCGTCTTGCCCCCTCCCTGTGGAGCTCCAGCCCGCAGTCCCTCCGTCTTGCCCCCTCCCTGTGGAGCTCCAGCCCGCAGTCCCTCCGTCTTGCCCCCTCCCTCGCCTCCTTCAAGACCCATCTCAAGATCCTCCTCTTCGACTGTGCTTTCGATGGCCCTATTTCCCGCACTGCCCTCCCCCACTCCGATCCCCAGCTCAGGTCCGAAATTCTGTCCAGCGCCTCCCGACGTGAAGGACGCTTTACACCAGGTCATTTTGTCGTCGTCGTTCAAATCTCTTCACAGTTTCACCCTATCCAACCTCCATGACCTCCTTCAACCCCAACTGACCCGGCACTCCCTCCACTCAGCAAACATGAGGCTGTTTCATGTCCCTTCCCTGTCCACTGCACCATCTGTGGGCCGCTTTCAGCCAATCCAGCCCTGCATCCCAGTGTCCCTCCAACTTACCTCCTACTTCACCTCAGCCAAGGTCTATCTCAAGATGCCCGTCTTTGCTTGTGCTTTTAGTCATCTTTCCCCTCCCCCACTGCCCTTGGGCTTCTACCCGGTTGGTGGGGAGGGTTAGCCAGCAGTGCTAAGCACTTTGAGACGTCCTCCCAACGTGAAAGTAAATGTGAACTGTATTGTAACTATGCACACGTGTTGATGTCAGAGGTTGGGTGATGCTTGTCTCTGGGACCCAGTTGCTGTGTGGGGGATGAAGGCCTCCTGTGTTCAGGGTGTGTAAGTCCCCAACCTCATCGTTTCTCTGCTTCTCAGATTTTTCAGCAAGTTCCCCTCAGCCAAACAATACTTCAGCCAGTTTCGGCATCTGCAGGAGCCACAAGAAATGCAGCACAGCAGCCAGCTCCGGCAGCATGCTCGCAGGGTCATGGGCGCCATTAACAGTGTGGTGGAGAAGCTGGGCGATCCCGAGCAGGTACGCTCTGTCCTGGCGTTGGTGGGCCGAGCCCACGCCATCAAGCACAAAGTGGATCCTATGTATTTCCAGGTGAGGAAACTCGAGACCCTCATCTTCAAAATCATGAGCCTTGGCACTTGTGACAGCGCAGGTACCAGCGTTGGTCCACACTTATTGATCCTCACACATGATTGGGTGTAACTATCTTACCATTGTTAACGAAATAGCCAGTCATGTTGGTGACATGAGGTGATATAGAAGAATAACAACAACAAAATGCATTTATATAGCACCTTTCATGTCAGGAGGATGTCCAATGGCACTGGGCAGCCAATAGTTTGCACCTGAGTTGGTGGTTGAATTCAAGAGTGGGTGGGGGCAGGTGGGATGAGGGAAGGAAGATGACTGAAGGCACAGTCAAAGAGGAAAGTCTTGAGAACGATCTTAAAGGAAGCAACAGAAACAGTGAGGCAGAGGGGCTCCAGGATGGAGTTCCAGAAGGTGGTGGTAGAAAGGCTGAAGGCTCGACCAGTGATTGTAGGGAGGACAAGCGAGGACATGGAGCACACAGAGTTGGCACGTGATGGAAGCGTCTCAGCTTAGGGGAGAGGTAGTGCTGAATGTGGGCAATATTGCGAACAATGTGGGATTTTAAAAAACAGAATATGAGAGTTGAAGAAGACACGAGACAATGGGAAAGGTAAGAATGAAAACAGGCGACAACAGAACCATGATTGGTAGAGCTAAGAGGAGAGGTGATGGAAACAATAAAGTGGTCAACAGTGTCGAAAGCGGCAGAGCAATTGTGAAGGAAAAGGAAGCAGAGACAGCCCTGGTCACAGATGGACAAAATGTCATTGACTAGAGCAGTCTCTACTATAAGCAGCCCAAGAAACCAGAATGGAGGGCCTCATGTAGGGAGTACCTGGAGAGGAAACAGCACAGCTGAGAAGCAATAACTCGTTACAGAACCTTCGAAAAAAAAGGGAAGTTGGCAATGGGATGATAGGGAACAGAGATGGGTCGAGGGAAGGCTTTTTGAGGGTAGGGGTGTTGACAGCTGTTTTTAAGGAGTGGAAACTGTGCTGGTGGATAGAGAGTGGTTGATAATGTCGGTTGTTGTCAATAATTGGATTAAAAATTCACTCCAGTCCTGGAGTCCAGCTCACCAGTTTGTGCCAGGAGGTGAGTGAATCCCACACAACCATTCCAGCTCCATATAGAAGATATGGCCATATTTCTGAATGTACCTGCAGGTGGGTTAGCAAGTGACACATTCCTTACCAGACACATCAAATTCTAACTTTCATTTGACTTCCTTTTTCTGCTCTTGACTACAGTGTTGTGATTTTTTTTATTCTCAAGCCTATCTTTGTTTCCCCTTTTATCTAATTCTTCCTCCCTAGTTATTAAGCGGCGTTATTCTGGAGGTCTTTGTGGAAGATTACGCGGAATACTTCACCACTGAAGCTCAGAGCGCTTGGAGTCAGTTAATGGCTCTGATTTGCGTGCAGGTGTTAGCGGCTTACACAGAGCTGGGCTGGGCACAGAACTCGTCTGTCTGAGCTGAAGGATGTGATCCTCAGATCCACCAAAGAAGACATTAGGCAGCACTCCATAACACTTTCGGGAAAGGAGACCTGGGACACAAATCTGTGGACGCGCATAAATGTCACCAGAGATGCTCTGAGCCGAAACTGTGATCGTGTGATGGAATCAGAGACACAAATGTGACTGATTTGTTATTTGTTTCTACGAATCAGTATTTATTCTATAGTATATTACAGTGTTTGCTAAAATATACCACTACATGATGTCAGTATTGAATACTGAACTATAATCATTATAATTTAACACATTTATAAGTTATTAAATCCTATTTTCATCCGATGCTCCTCTCTGCCAATCACATCCCAACCTGGGCAGAGGTGCGGAGTGAAATGGTGCATTCCAGTTAGAATGAGTCTCTTGACATTCAGTGTGTTTGTTTGTGTGTGCGAGACATTCAGTGAGTGAATGAGCCTCACAATAGCTGTGATCAATTCCCCCCCACTTGGTGCTTGATGTTTCTAATGTGAGTAAACCTCATATGTTTTTTATAAAACAGAACATTTAATGCTCTTGATTGAACTTCAAGGCGACAAATCCCTTTTAATAATATTTCTGTAAAACTGTTAAATCAAACTAAAATACTCCCAGCCTTGCTGGTGTTTTGATTTGTTCCAGTTTCTAATTGTGTTTTTTGCTCATGGTAAAGGCCCAGAGATGCCAACCTACAGGACCTCAATAAATTTTTCCAACATGTTTTTCATCTCTTACTTGCACTCCTCTGAACACCTGAAACATCCAAATCCTGTTATTTAAATATCTCTTTTAAATATTCCGCAAGTTTAACCGGAAATCTTTGTCGAAATTGCAACAGAAACCTTCTGAGGACATTCCTGTCATGTGTGCTACAGCTTGAGCAAATGTTTCAATATACTTCTTAAACATGCTTCATCAATACTTCACTCCATACCCATTTATGTATGCACAGACAGACACTCCCATATATATTTATAAACACATGTATACACACATCTAATATGTACACACATCTACACATACACAAATGTTCACATATATATATAAGCACAAGTACCACATGTGAACACAAAAAATATGCACATATACACACACAAACACATTTTTTTTTGTTTTTCTGTTCTGGATGTTGAGGGTGAATTCTGCACATGGGTGTTTCTGATCCATCTCCAAACTCTTCAGTTTGTTGTTTTCTTTAGAAAATGTTTTAAACTTGGTGCCTTGATGAGAAAGTGTTTGATGATTCTTTACAAGAAGAACAGTCAACAACAACAATTTGTATTTACATAATTACATAAAAAATGCTAGATTAAAAAAGACCAAGGCCATTCTAGTTCACCTTCCACCTTCCTATTCAGAGGTTCACTATTCACTTACTGAAATAGTGTTTGAGTAGATTCATTCATTCTGAATTTAACCTTTTCAATCGCAGGCCGTGGCCTCTGGGTTTACTATTCAGGACAAGTTGAAACAGCCCGTCATGATCTATATTGTTTGGTCCCTTTAGAATCTTAAAGACAGCAATCATGTCGCCTCTCAATCTTCTCTTTTTCAGCGTGAACATGCCAAATTTGCTCCTCATAGTCCAGTCCCTCCATTCCCTCAATTATTTTAGTTGCCCTCCTCTGTATCTTCTCGATTTCTCCAATGTCCTTTTTGTACTGCGGCGACCAGAACTGTGCACAGTCTCTAAGTACAGTGTTATCGATGGTTTATACAGTGGCAGGAATACCCCACTATTTTGGCTGCAATTGATCTTTTGATATATCCCAACATTTGGTTTGTTTTACTCACTGCCACAGCATTGTTGGGAGAGTTTCAGTTTATTGTTAATCAGGAACCGCAGGTCTTTTCATTTTCCACATATATTATTTTCCTTCCGTTGAAATAATTGTCCCTTCTAGGATTTTTTATCCCACGGGAAGAATTTTACATTTCTCCACATTGAATTTCATCTGCCACCGATCTGCCCAATTCCCAAGTATAGCGCCCCTCACCAGAGTAGTGTCCCAGTGCCAGCAGAGCATGTGGGTGATACCGGTTCCTTGTGTAGAAAAAAGTAATGTTGAAGGGCTTGGGCAAAGAGCAGGGCAATGGCATTAGAACAGAAAGCTCCAAGAGGGAGTCAGCATGGCACAGTCCATGAGTCTTCTCTTCTGCTGGATTCTATGTTGCTTGGATACTATGAGACAACTCCACCCTTGGCACTTTCTCACCAGACACCTTTAATTGTCTTTCTAAATGTGATTTGTGGGGGCTTTGTTCTCAAATAAACTTCACCCGTGAATTTGTGGAATCTGACATTTTGGTCTGAATATTTACATATCTATACAAAATTATACTGCTCTTGCACACACTTGAACCCGTGTTTACAACAGTCAGTTTTTTGATGGACAGAGGTGGACAGACAGAGGCGGATGGCTCAGTGATAGAGATGGCGGTAGTCGCTCAGGGTTGGAATCCTGGTTAAGCCTTTTTTTGTCTTTGAATCCTGTAAAAGCCCACCAGCTTTCTCTCCCCTGGCACTACCCAGATCAGATTACACCCAACAATATAAATACCAGATTAAGGCTTCAAAGAGTTGAAGTTAAAAAAATCTATTAAATTTCAAATTTTCTTTTGTCTTGAAAAGTACAATAAAGTACAATTGACAATTATTGCTGGAATTTGCCTCGTAATCAGGACAACTAGGTCACTGTTCTGAATGAGTCAGCCTGTAATATCAGTGTCATCCTTGACCAGTTGGTTAAGGTTAAGCATCTGCTTCTGAGAATTTAGTGAGATTTCTGGTCACAGCTAGTGAGAGATATGTAATAAAGTGTTTCCTCAAACCTGGTTGAAAGCATTTAAACAACACAAAATGGTAAAGTTGGCTTTGCAGCAATGAGACAATAAAAAGGCGAGAACGCCTGCCTGGTAGAATGGGATCACTATGCCCGCACGTTACTGAAAAGCCCAGCAGTGTTTGTGGCAGCGAAGGATACCCAACCCCACACGAGAATGTGGTTGATTCTGATGGGTATTATGTTTCAGCAGTGTAACCTGATTGAGTAAAATGGGGGTTACCTAAATACCAAGACATTCAAACCTAGTATAGTAGTATAAACGCACAGTTCAGTTCCTGCACCTACTGGATCCATGGGCACTATGTGTCGATCACTCTGCTCTCCCACCATATAAACCACGGCAGTGATGTCAGCAGCCAGAGAGCCAGCACACTCCACAGCCAAATGGCTTTCAGCAGCACTAACATGTGCTGGCCAGAACACCCAACAATATATTGGTTCACAATAAAAAGCATTTGCACCAAATCTGTGTTTCTTGTGCTTTGTTCTACTAGCAGCGGAGGTAATGCACTGGGAGTGACAGTGTTTCACTGTGGCTGGTCACTCTGGGGGTGACAGCGTTTCACTGTGGCTGGTCACTCTGGGGGTGACAGCGTTTCACTGTGGCTGGTCACTCTGGGGGTGACAGCGTTTCACTGTGGCTGGTCACTCTGGGGGTTACAGCGTTTCACTGTGGCTGGTCACTCTGCGGGTGACAGCGTTTCACTGTGGCTGGTCACTCTGCGGGTGACAGCGTTTCACTGTGGCTGATCACTCTGCGGGTGACAGCGTTTCACTGTGGCTGGTCACTCTGCGGGTGACAGCGTTTCACGTTGGCTGGTCACTCTGCGGGTGACAGCGTTTCACTGTGGCTGGTCACTCTGGGAGTGACAGCAGTGACAAATGTGCACGGACAACTTGTGAAAGCAGCTCTGCAGTACAAACAAGGCACAAGACAATTTACTGACAAGAGAGCAACGGATATTTGTAACGTAATTTCAAAAACATTTCAAATGTGCAATAAAGATTTTTGCATTGTACACCAGTAATCTTAACCCACCTGAATGTAGGAAATAAACAGACATCACTCACCTAGTACCACTTGGGGTCTCTTTCCCACCCCCCAATCTCCTGTAGCCTTTGGAATCATATTACTTATTGAAGCATTGAAGTATATTGTACCAAACCAATTACTGCCCTGGCTGAAATCAGTTAACTTAACAGAACAAACTGATGTTCCACTGCACAAACTTGGTGTCAGGGACATGACTGATGTCTGCCTAGGTCTTGTAGGCAAAGCGGGTTTAGAATGGACCTGATTTTGTTTCAGCCTACAAGTAAAATTGCCAGGTACAGAGACATTCTGTGGAAATGCTTAGTTTATTCTTGCTGCCCACTAGCCCGGCTTCTAGTGCCCTCTGGTCTCTTCCATTCTTCAAGGCTTAGCTGATTTGAAGATCAGGGTAATTCAAACAACCCAATCTCAGCAATTACAATCAAATGCAACTGGCATATTTCTTACATGGCAGCTCCAGTCCAGTGTGTATAGTTGTGTTTTTCACTGCTGGAGGTGAGTGACGACCATCTACCATGTCGTATTCTGCATACTGGGCCTCCCCATGTATCACAGCTAGTCCCAGCCTCAGCCTCTCTGCGTAGGACTGTGCCCTAAAATGGAAAAAAAAATTGTCGAGGTGAAAACAATTCTTATGTGAACTTCAAGCTGAAAACAGCTTAAAGCGTGTCAGTCAGTCACACTCTTGCTTCTGGTTTAGGAAGCTGTGGGTTCAAACCCCATACTGGGTATTACGCTCACAGTGATACTGGGGCGCGCTGCTGCATTGTTGGAGATGCCGACCTTTGGATGTCTGAGGGGCCTGTCTCCCTGATCAGGTTAACGTTAAAGATCCCAGGGTACTACTTGAAAAGAGAAGGGAGTTTCCATAAATCTCCAAATAAAATTGGTTATTTATTTCACAGCTGTTTGTGGGGCATTGCCGTGTGGAAATTGGCTGCCACGTTGGCCTTTATATTTGATAGCAATTTGAGACATTTTGATGGAAGAATTACTGGCTCAAAGGATTCTTAAATTCACCAATGATTACAAAAGACTCAAATATTGCGTGTGAAGCTGCTGTTGAGCAGTGTGTGAAGCACACGGCAATAAACAGGCTTGATTACTTCTGGAACTTTCAA